>NC_143046.1:33335000-33635000 GCF_057628025.1 Oncorhynchus mykiss
AGAACAAGTCCTCATTTACATTTGCGACCTGACCTATGTAGATAAGCCATTTTTTTTGTGTGTTTTTTTTTGTGCCTTTTCCAGCTACAATAGTCATTTACAACATTAACCATGTCTACACTGTATTTTTTTATCAGTTTGATATTTGAATGGACAAAAAAATGTGCTTTTCTTTCAAGAACAAGGACATTTCTAAGTGACCCTGAACTTTTGAACGGTAGTGTACGTTGCAAAGTGCCTGTGAAGATGTTCCTCATTGTTGAGAGAGTAAAGAGAGTCGTGTGTGATTGTGTGTCCAGCATGGGGTGTCAGTTACAAGAGATTGCCCTCTTCAGATACTTTCTTGGGACAAAGGATTGAGCTGTTCTATGCTTAATCACATTACACACAGTCACACACACACATTCTCTATCTCCCCCCGACACACACCACCCATTTTTTTATTTTTTTTCTCACAGCCATCTCTCAATAAAACACATGCTCTCGGTCTGTCCTTAAGACCCACATGCACAGTTTTGTATTGCTCTCCTTGTGGGGACCAAATAATTGATTCCCATCCAAAATACTATTTTCCCTAACCCTAAATCTAACCCTTAACCATAACCCTAAAACTATAGCTATCCCTAAACTTAAGTATAACCCTAATTGTAAACCAAACATAAAATAGCATTTTGCCTCGTGGGGACCGGCAAAATGGCCCTACTTGCCAAAAGTTCCTTTTTTACTGTCCTTGTGAGGACTTCTGGTACCCACAAGGATAGTTAAACAAAAACACGCGCACACACACCGGACTCCCTCATAAATTATGTTGAATGGGTTTCCTGTTCACATCTGTCCAACCCCCACTTAGGCAAACTCAAGACCACTGACACAGATGCCCCCCTCTCACTGACTGGATCCTAGCCAGTGTCCACTTGTCAAAGTGACATACTGGCCTATAGCTGGAAATGTGTAGTCTAATACTGTACTGTTGGCTGTAACATCTACATGAATCTCTCTCTCTCGCTAGCAGCAGCAGCAATGGCGCCCTCTCTCCTCCAGGCCTATAGGAGGCGCTGGTGGATGGCTATGACGGCGGTGTTGGAGAACCTTCTGTGTTCTGCCGTGCTGCTGGGATGGGGCTCACTCCTCCTCATGCTGAAGGGCGAGGGCTTCTACTCACACCTCTGCTCAGGTAGAACACACACAGAGAGAGGAGGAAGGCAGTTTCACGCTGTCTCTCATGCACACACTATTCCTCAGCATACATTATATGTTATCAAGGATGAGGGGTCACCTCTCCCACTCCCCCCTTTTTCTACCATAGAGAATGACACGAAGGCCCACATGCTGGCGCTGGGCAACAAGTCCTCCTGGGAGAGTGGTATCTGGGTGAGCTGTGTGGACCAGGAGGAGATGCTCAACCTGGGCTTCACCATCGGCTCCTTCCTCCTCAGCGCTGCCACCCTGCCCCTGGGCATCCTCATGGACAAGTACGGCCCGCGTCCACTACGCCTCCTCGGCAGGTAATAATAGAACATTAACTAGTGGTGGGCACCAATAGCGATAATTCGGTATGGTTTCGATATCGTTTGATATGGATATGAGCAAGGTATATCTTGATATGGGTTTATCCTTGCCGTTAACCTACACTATTATGTAAAAGAGCATACGTTACTGTTGGGGGCGGTGGTAGCCTTGAGAGTTAGCTGGAGAGTTAACGGCTTCAATATCCTTTATACCATCAACTGCCGTTGAGCAAGGCACTATACCACTAAGTGCTCCAGGGCCGCTGCTAGGCAATAAATCAAAAATGTTATTGAATGATATTGTCCCTGCTAGCACAAGACCTTCTCACGAGTTCTGAACATAGCATACTTAAAGGAAAATGTTTCTTTAGTCCATTGTTAATATAGTCCCAAAATGTGTTGCATGTCAGCAATCAAGTTTTCAAGCATTTTGAAAGTTAAACATCTTAAACTTGATTGCTGACATGCAAAACATTTTGGGACTATATCAACAATGGATGAATGAGGGGAGGGCTTGGCCGGTAGGGATGTCCTTGTCTCATCGCGCACCAGCGACTCCTGTGGCGGGCCGTGGTTGCCAGGTGCACGGTGTTTCCTCCGACACATTGGTGCGGCTGGCTTCCGGGTTGGATGCGCGCTGTGTTAAGAAGCAGTGCGGCTTGGTTGGGTTGTGTATCGGAGGACGCATGGCTTTCAACCTTTGTCTCTCCCGAGCCCGTACTAGAGTTGTAGCGATGAGACAAGATAGTAGCTACTAAAAAAACAATTGGATACCACGAAATTGGGGAGATAAAGGGGTAAAATAATAACCATAAGGGGGAGTAGGTAGCTGACTAGTGGTGGCTATCCAGCAGCCTGATGGTCTGAGGCTAGATGATCTTCTTGGCCTTCCAGCGACACCTGGTGTTGTAGGTGTCTTGTAGGTCAGGCAGTGTGTACCCAATGCCTTGTGGTCCGTGGTGTTAAGAGTTGCTGTACCAGGCTGTGATGCAGCCCGACAGTATGCTCTCGATGGGGCTCTTGTTGAACACTGTGAGATCCCTCTGGAACATGCCGAATTTCTTCAGCATCCTGAGGTTGAAGAGCCGCCGCCGACTTTTTTAGGTTGTCTGTGTGGTTGGACCATTTCCCATTCCAGTCTGCGTGATCAAAACAGTGGCGCGTGAATTCTGATTGGTCGGACCAACGCTGTACAGCCCTGATCACCGGAACTTCCATCTTGAGTCTTTGTTTGTAGTTGGGAAGAAGCAAGATGGAGTCATGGTTGGATTTATCAAAAGTAGGACCGAAGAGGGCCTTGTACCTGTGTCGAAAATTCATGTAGCAGTGGTCAAGAGTAGAATTTTTGGGAGCACGGTTCTCAAATTACTTTTGGTAAAGTCCCCCGCCACAATGAACGCTGCCTTCGGGAATGAGGTTTCCATTTTGTTCAGGGTCCAATGAAGATCTTTGAGAGCCCTTTTGGTGTCAGTTTGGGGCGGGATGTACATAGCCATGGCGATAATCCCGGTGAACTCTCTCGTCAGGTAAAATGGACATAATTTTAGAATCAAGTATTCCAAGTCCCGGACGCAGAAACTAGCAAGGTCCTGTACATTTCCCCCGTCGCACCATGTGTTATTGGTCATAAAGCAGAGCCCACCAACCTTGCTCTTGCCAGAGAGAGCCTGCTTCCTATCTGTGCGAAAAACTGTAAAACCCGCTGGTTGTATGTAATCCGTCTAGATGCCGGAGGAAAGCCAAATCTCAGAAATACAGAGTATGCTAAACAATCACAGAAGTGCACACACAAACAAAGTAAATATGGTTACAAGAAAGGATATGGGAATGTGCCCTAGTGGGCTAAACCGGCATGGCGGCTTGTTAGACAAAAGGGGAGTGTGGGTCAGCTGAGAAGTCACTACAGAGTTGATAATTATAACAATCAATATATATATATTTACGAGTCTGTCCGCCCTCTCTGTCGTGGTTAGAATGGATAGTTCAGAGTGACATTCATTCATGTCGTCATGGATAGATGTTTCGGCGGTTGTCGTTCTTCGCGTTCAATGATACCGAATTCCTAGCTGGAGACTAGTAATTAATATCAAAGACTTGTTCTTATTCTGTCGGTATAGATAGTCTAAGAGTTTAACCACGTGGTATGGTTAAAAGATTCAGCCATCTACTCAAACCTTGGCCCTCTCGTTATCGAGGTAAGCTGGTCTACAACCTTTGTCCTCTCGTAATTGAGGGAAACATGGTCTGTTAAGAAATTCTCAACGTGGGGGCTTTAATCGGGAGAGCAGAAAAAGGCCTGTCCCAGGATGCCCGACCATAACTGTGCTGGTGGGCGGTCCTCTGATTTAGTTAAACTCCAAAGGGAATTGGAGTTTCCTTCATTAAACAGTCCAAAATCACATTACACAATTTCACAAACAGTATCATCCACACTCATTCATCTTATACAACTATTAGTTATAAACCTCATATCTGAGGATATTATAGAAACAGCGTTATGGTAATGTGGCCGTATTGTCTCCCATGAGTTTCACAAAATTGTACCAAACGGACCAGTTTGTAGCTGGATTCTTCACCGCTCTTTTATACCTCCAGAACATAAATGTTGTTCGGACCTCAAGTTCTGTGAGGTGGAAGAAATTCCTTTGTTCTCTTCTATGAAAATTCACTCTCTCTCTCTACTGTGGCCATGAGGAGATAATCTCCTCCAGGATAATCTCCTCTCTGACCACAGCAGCCTGGGTGTAGGAGACAGGGAGAGGGGGATGGGGCTTGCTGTACCCAAAGAGGGCAACGGCATGACACTGTCATGCCTCGACCGCTGCCTCTAGAAGTAGCGCACGACACTCGCCCGCCAGTTGCCTCCCTCTACACTCTTAGGAAAAAAAGCAAACTAAAAAGGATACTCATCTGTACCCATAGGAAAATAATTTTTGGTTCCAGATAGAACCATATTGGGTTCCATGTAGTTTTTCCGGAAATTGTAGTAACAGTCTGTTACATTCTGAAATGATTGCCCTAGCTTTAAATCTTGTTTTAATTTTTTTTGCATAGCTGAGATCCAGGCAAGAAGCAACTCCCTAGGGAATTATCAAAGTTTTCAGTGAAACGTCAGCATTCAGCTACAGCCAGCATGTTTGTGAGGATGCAGGAATTATTTTGTATGCTAGCTAACGTTACCTAGCTGTGTAGCCTATATTATAATATGAATGACACTGTATGATAACGTTACAGTACTTTTATATTTGAAATAGAGGGGTAAACATTCATGATTGATATGCCAACGTTACTTGATCATGAAGCAAGTTTGTTCGCTAACTCGCAGGAGTTAGCTGTGTATTGTTAGCTAATTTTAATGTGTATGGACAAGAACATAAATCCTTAATTGTCTGCAAATGCTTGTGGATTGTTGCATTATTCACGAGAGTAATATGGTTTGGTTGCATTATTCAATATTGTACTATGTTTCAGAAGAAAAGTTGCTGGGATCGTTAAATAGTTTGTGCTAGTGGCTTCTGAAATATTTACGGGCAGTTTGAGCTGAGGAGCGAGAATGTTGCATTGCCAACCACAATGAAAGGTAAGGTAAGGCAAGGATGTGATGTGAATTGAAAAGTAGACATCTCTTTTGCCTGTCCGTTCCTCAGACTCTCCATCTCTCGTAGTGGGAATAGGGCCTTATTCATTTTGTGTGTAGGACAGACGAAAGCGGTGTGTGAACTCTGTAATGACTGATCATGGGTGTAGGAGAACACCAGCCTCGTTGGAATCTCTTCCTGGGGAAAAAGTGGGAGATGGAGAGCAGATAGAGATATTTGACAAATAAACCCCATCTCTCTCCTTGGCCTAAAATGGACCATTATTTGTTAGTACATTTATAATAATGTATTCCATATTTTATATATTCATCTAAAAATTAAACGTTATTTTTCTGCAGTTTTTGTTTTGGTCTCTCCTGTGCCATAATGTCAATATCAGCGTACGATCCTCCACGTAAGTGATAGACATTATCCCCAACAACACAAAATACACACAGTCACTTGCTGATACCTGTAGATGACAGACATAGTTATTTTTAAACACTGCTTTGCTGCTCTCTCCTCTTATCAGGGCTCTCTGCTCTCATCTTTCTGGCCCTCTCCTTCAACGGCTTCGGTGGCATTTGCTTGACCTTCACCTCCCTCACGGTGAGACACACAGACACACAGACAGACAGAGAAAGGAACAATATTTCACTGCGACACTGTTCTCTACACTGTTCCACATATTTTTTCTATTATAATATTTGTTTGTGTATCTTGCTCTTTGTGAAATGCGAGTTAGTCTAAGGAAGCTAGCATGTGCCTAATGCTAATCGCTTACTAGCTAGCTGCCCTTTAGCTAGGGCAAAGTAAACGTTAGCTCTAACACAGGTTGCTACCTGTGGTAGTGTATATCAGCATGTTTGTGCAATGGCGTCTTCTGAATCATATAGCCTATTCTAAAATCTTTGTCTAAATGTAACATTTATGCATCTATTCAAATGATATTAGGGTCCTCTGAGAAACACTGACCAGCACTTTGGCTCCTATCCTGTCATAACACCTACCTGGATTTTCCCAAAGAACACCAACCATAGAGTAATCATTCTATTAGATGTTGCCCATATTGCACTAACAACCTGATAGCCCGACTTTCATGCAAACATTTGGTGGCTTAGAAAGGAAAAAGGATATCTTCTTCAGATGTGCATCAGAAGTAAGATTCATATAGGCCCAATGTTGGCTACGTCTAAATCAATAAAACATACATCTGGTGCTCCTACATTATGTGGTGCTCCTCTTTTTTAAAGTTAGGAGCATCAGTGCTACCAATAGAACATTTTAATTTATACAACTGGTGGGTGTAATCCTGAATGCTGATTGGTTAAAACCATATTCCAGCCGGTGTCTATTCCACAAGTTACCACCGGCTAAATATATGACATTAAAATGCCTATTTACTCTGTTTCATCCGACTGCTCAATCCACTGTCTCATCAGCCCAGCCATGCACTTTATACATTTGAACTCCACTATAAAAAAGCATCTACACATTTAGACAGACATTTGATTTTCAACAGTGGAGATTTGTATAAACCTTGCTGTCTGTCTCTGGCATTTGCAACATTGTTTCAATATTCAAATTCGATCTCCAGCTGTCCCATAGTAATGAACGTGTCGGGATGAGACCGACAGGCAGCGTGTCTCAGTCAGTTCAAAAGCATGAATCAGCTGGCATAATTTGTATGGATATATACAAAGAAATGTCAATTGAAAAAAGGTCAAACGAAACAAAGTGCAGCTAGTTTGCAGTCTTTCCAGCTTCAATTTGACGTGATTGGGTTAGCTGTGTTGTCTAGCTCCTCTGAACAACAGTGTCCTGACGAGTGAGCACATTTTCTATGCCAGGTGAAACCGCGCCTCATTAGTTCATTGTCCTGGATGTATTCAAATAAATGTCACTAGAAAACAGCTTATGCGAATGCAGCTACTTTGCTGTTATTCTGGCTGCACTGACGTAACAGTAAGTTAGGCGTAGTTGGCTAGCTAGCAAGCAAGGGATAAGAACGTTACCAGCCAGTATGGCAATGGAACATTTAGAACCAACAACTGAGTCTCATCCATAGATGCAGAACAAAAAGACTGAACAACTGGGTCGTGTCTCTAGCAACCGAACCGATAGAACGAATGACCAGCCAGCTTGGGTAGGAACCCTAGATTTGTGTCAAGGCTCTTGGTGAAGGATGAAATAGTATGAATAAATTCGTCAAAATAACGTTTCTAATGAAAATGTCGATCATTATTTGAATATGTTGGTAGCCCGTTGTATTAAAGTGATAATGCCCTCAAAGCCGATGTTTGGAGGATATATTGGCACTGTTAACAACAGCCGTGCCTATTTTATATATATATCGTCCAAACACTGGCTTCTCCGGCATTGTCACTTAATTAGAGCCGTGGTTGTAGGGCCCTATAAAATCAGTTAGTTTATCTTTAGCTAAATTCTAATTTCCCATTTTAGTATTTTTCTTATTTACCTTGTTTCATTCAGGTTTTACTCAATCACACTTTTGTGATTATTTTTTATTTTAAGTCCACAACAATGCTTAAACCACATCGGGAGATCCCTTTCGAGGTCTGGAAACAGTAAAAACAATTGCCCTTTTAATTCAATTTTGCACTGTTTGTCTAGCTGTGTTTTTTATGTGCTACACATTTGACAGTGTAGGCTACATACAGTGGGGCAAAAAAGTATTTAGTCAGCCACCAATTGTGCAAGTTCTCCCACTTAAAAAGATGAGAGGCCCTGCGATACAAACAATTATACACTGCTCAAAAAAATAAAGGGAACACTAAAATAACACATCCTAGATCTGAATGAATGAAATATTCTTATTAAATACTTTTTTCTTTACATAGTTGAATGTGCTGACAACAAATTCACACAAAAATGATCAATGGAAATCAAATTTATCAACCCATGGAGGTCTGGATTTGGAGTCACACTCAAAATTAAAGTGGAAAACCACACTACAGGCTGATCCAACTTTGATGTAATGTCCTTAAAACAAGTCAAAATGAGGCTCAGTAGTGTGTGTGGCCTCCACGTGCCTGTATGACCTCCCTACAACGCCTGGGCATGCTCCTGATGAGGTGGCGGATGGTCTCCTGAGGGATCTCCTCCCAGACCTGGACTAAAGCATCCGCCAACTCCTGGACAGTCTGTGGTGCAACGTGGTGTTTGTGGATGGAGCGAGACATGATGTCCCAGATGTGCTCAATTGAATTCGGGTCTGGGGAACGGGCGGTCCATAGCATCAATACCTTCCTCTTGCAGGAACTGCTGACCCACTCCAGCCACATGAGATCTAGAATTGTCTTGCATTAGGAGGAACCCAGGGCCAACCGCACCAGCATATGGTCTCACAAGGGGTCTGAGGGTCTAATCTCGGTACCTAATGGCAGTCAGGCTACCTCTAGCGAGCACATGGAGGGCTGTGCGGCCCCCCAAAGAAATGCCACCCCACACCATGACTGACCCACCGCCAAACCGGTCATGCTGGAGGATGTTGCAGGCAGCAGAACGTTCTCCACGGCATCTCCAGACTCTGTCACGTCTGTCACATGTGCTCAGTGTGAACCTGCTTTCATCTGGGAAAAGCACAGGGTGCCAGTGGCGAATTTGCCAATCTTGGTGTTCTCTGGCAAATGCCAAACGTCCTGCACGGTGTTGGGCTGTAAGCACAACCCCCACCTGTGGACGTCGGGCCCTCATACCACCCTCACGGAGTCTGTTTCTGACCGTTTGAGCAGACACATGCACATTTGTGGCCTGCTGGAGGTCATTTTGCAGGGCTCTGGCAGTGCTCCTCCTTGCACAATGGCGGAGGTAGCGGTCCTGCTGCTGCGTTGTTGCCCTCTTACCGCCTCCTCCACGTCTCCTGATGTACTGGCCTGTCTCCTGGTGGCGCCTCCATGCTCTGGACACTACGCTGACAGACACAGCACAGCACCTTCTTGCCACAGCTCGCATTGCTGTGCCATCCTGGATGAGCTGCACTACCTGAGCCACTTGTGTGGGTTGTAGACTCTGTCTCATGCTACCACTAGAGTGAAAGCACCGCCAGCATTCAAAAGTGACCAAAACATTAGCCAGGAAGCATAGGAACTGAGAAGTGGTCTGTGGTCACCACCTGCAGAACCACTCCTTTATTGGGGTTGTCTTACTAATTGCCTATAATTTCCACCTGTTGTCTATTCCATTTGCACAACAACATGTGACATTTATTGTCAATCAGTGTTGCTTCCTAAGTGGACAGTTTGATTTCACATAAGTGTGATTGACTTGGAGTTACATTGTGTTCTTTAAGTGTTCCCTTTATTTTTTTGAGCAGTGTATAATTCTGCCAGGTAGGGGACTTTGCAGTCAACATTTAATTAGGAAGATTTTTGGGAAAGACTTCGTTCAAATAGCGCATAATGCCTGAATTCCGCATCGCAAAGATTCAACCAAGACTTACATTTACATTTGAATCGTTTAGCAGACACTCTTATCCAGAGTGACTTACAGTTAGTGCATTGATCTTAAGATAGCTAGGTGGGACAACCACATATAGTGCCTTCAGAAAGTCTTCCCATTTTGTTGTTACAGCCTGAATTCAAAATGGATTAAATATATATTTTTCTCACCCATTTACACACATTACCCCATAAAGACAGTGAAAACATGTTTTTAGAAATGTTTGCAAATGTACATAAGTATTCATACCCCTTTGCTATGACACTTCACAGTGAGTTCAGGTCTATCCAATTTCCTCTGCTCATCCTTGAGATGTCGCTATAGCTTAATTAGAGTCCACATGTGTCCAATTCAATTGTTTGGACATGACTAGTATTTCTGTCTGTAAAAACTTTTGTGGGGAAAACTCATTCTGATTGTCTGGGCCTAGCTCCCCTGTGGGTGGACCTGGATCCCAAGTGGATGGGCCTATGCCCACCCATGGCTGTGCCTTGCCCAGTCATGAGAAGTCCATAGATTAGGGCCTAATGAATTTATTTCAATTAACTTATTTCCTTCCATGAAGTGTAACACAGTAAAATCTTTGAAATTGTTGCGTGTTGCGTTTTATATTTTTGTTCAGTATATCTGGCCTGAATGCTAAACCAGGCACAACTCATCATCTGTCTAACACCATCCCTACCGTGAAGCATGGTGTTGACAGCATCATGCTATGGGGAGGCTTTTCATTGGCAGAGACAAGGAGACTGGTAAGGATAGAGGGAACAATAAATGGAGCCAAATACAGGCAAATCCTTGATGAGAACCCGCTTCAGAGTGCAAGGTGACCGGAAACATGACCGAATACAAACAGTGTAGCTATTCCCTCCGCAAGGCAATCAAACAAGCTAAGCGTCAGTAGAGAGACAAAGTAGAATCTCAATTCAACGGCTCAGACACAAGAGGTATGTGGCAGGGTCTACAGTCAATCACGGATTACAAAAAGAAAACCAGCCCCGTCACGGACCAGGATGTCTTGCTCCCAGGCAGACTAAATAACTTTTTTGCCCGCTTTGAGGACAATACAGTGCCACTGACACGGCCCGCAACCAAAACATGCGGACTCTCCTTCACTGCAGCCGACGTGAGGAAAACATTTAAACGTGTCAACCCTCGCAAGGCTGCAGGCCCAGACGGCATCCCCAGCCGCGCCCTCAGAGCATGCGCAGACCAGCTGGCTGGTGTGTTTACGGACATATTCAATCAATCCCTATCCCAGTCTGTTGTTCCCACATGCTTCAAGAGGACCACCATTGTTCCTGTTCCCAAGAAAGCTAAGGTAACTGAGCTAAACAACTACCGCCCCGTAGCACTCACTTCCGTCATCATGAAGTGCTTTGAGAGACTAGTCAAGGACCATATCACCTCCACCCTACCTGACACCCTAGACCCACTCCAATTTGCTTACCGCCCAAATAGGTCCACAGACGATGCAATCTCAACCACACTGCACACTGCCCTAACCCATCTGGACAAGAGGAATACCTATGTGAGAATGCTGTTCATCGACTACAGCTCGGCATTTAACACCATAGTGCCCTCCAAGCTCGTCATCAAGCTCGAGACCCTGGGTCTCGACCCCGCCCTGTGCAACTGGGTACTGGACTTAATGACGGGCCGCCCCCAGGTGGTGAGGGTAGGCAACATCTCCACCCCGCTGATCCTCAACACTGGGGCCCCACAAGGGTGCGTTCTGAGCCCTCTCCTGTACTCCCTGTTCACCCACGACTGCGTGGCCACGCACGCCTCCAACTCAATCATCAAGTTTGCGGACGACACAACAGTGGTAGGCTTGATTACCAACAACGACGAGACGGCCTACAGGGAGGAGGTGAGGGCCCTCGGAGTGTGGTGTCAGGAAAATAACCTCACACTCAACGTCAACAAAACTAAGGAGATGATTGTGGACTTCAGGAAACAGCAGAGGGAACACCCCCCTATCCACATCGATGGAACAGTTGTGGAGAGGGTAGTAAGTTTTAAGTTCCTCGGCGTACACATCACAGACAAACTGAATTGGTCCACCCACACAGACAGCATCGTGAAGAAGGCGCAGCAGCGCCTCTTCAACCTCAGGAGGCTGAAGAAATTCGGCTTGTCACCAAAAGCACTCACAAACTTCTACAGATGCACAATCGAGAGCATCCTGGCGGGCTGTATCACCGCCTGGTACGGCAACTGCTCCGCCCACAACCGTAAGGCTCTCCAGAGGGTAGTGAGGTCTGCACAACGCATCACCGGGGGCAAACTACCTGCCCTCCAGGACACCTACACCACCCGATGTCACAGGAAGGCCATAAAGATCATCAAGGACAACAACCACACGAGCCACTGCCTGTTCACCCTGCTACCTTCCAGAAGGCGAGGTCAGTACAGGTGCATCAAAGCTGGGACCGAGAGACTGAAAAACAGCTTCTATCTCAAGGCCATCAGACTGTTCAACAGCCACCACTAACATTGAGTGGTGACTGACTCAACTCCAGCCACTTTAATAATGGGAATTGATGGGAAATGATGTAAAATATATCACTAGCCACTTTAAACAATGCTACCTAATATAATGTTTACATACCCTACATTATTAATCTCATATGTATACGTATATACTGTACTCTATATCATCTACTGCATCTTTATGTAATACATGTATCACTAGCCACTTTAACTATGCCACTTTGTTTACATACTCATCTCATATGTATATACTGTACTCGATACCATCTACTGTATCTTGCCTATGCCGCTCTGTACCATCACTCATTCATATATCTTTATGCACATATTCTTTATCCCCTTACACTTGTGTCTATAAGGTAGTAGTTTTGGAATTGTTAGCTAGATTACTTGTTGGTTATTACTGCATTGTCGGAACTAGAAGCACAAGCATTTCCCTACACTTGCATTAACATCTGCTAACCATGTGTATGTGACAAATAACATTTGATTTGATTTGAAATGACCTTAGACTGGGTGGCAAAGATTAACGGGACAATGACTCCAAGCATACAGCCAAAGCAATGCTGGAATGGCTTCAGAACAAGAATGTGAAAGTCTGAGTGGCCCAGCCAAAGTACAGACTTGAATCCCATTGAAAATCTGTGAAAAGACTTGAAGATTGCTGTTCACCGCCACCCCCTATCTAACTTAACAGAGCTTGAGAAAATCTGCAAGGAAGAATGGGAGAAAATCCCCAAATCCAGATGTACAAAGCTGATCCAGACATACCCAAGAAGGTGCTTCTACAAAGTATTTCCTCACATTCTATTCATTTGCTAAAATGTCTAAACATGTTTTCACTTTGTCATTATTGGGTATTGTGTGTAGATATGTGAGAAATCTATTTTGAATTCAGTTGGTCACAACAAAATGCGGAATAAGTCCGGGGGTATGAATACTTTCTGAAGGCAGAGTAGCCTAGTGGTTAGAGCGTTGGACTGGTAACCGAAAGGTTCAAATCCCCGAGCTGTCGTTCTGCCCCTGAACAGGCCCACTGTTCCTAGGCCGTCATTGAAAATAAGAATTTGTTCTTAACTGACTTACCTAAAGGTAAAAATAAATAAATAGTAAGAATGATTTACCTCAATGTAGCTATCAGCAAAGTCAGATCTAGTATGTTTTTTAAAATTTATCATTATATGAACTAACCGTTTCTGGAATGTTCTGTTTTTTTCCCATCAATTATATAGCATTATTACAAACAAACAAACAAAAAATCACTGGCCTAACTGGGCAATTGACGGATAATTGACTGACCCGGAAGGTTAACAAAACCTCCCCGGGCCCGCAGCAGCCCTATGTGTTGAGCCAAGCAGTATTTTCAAATATAGGTCAAATGCATGGGAGTTGTATTTGAGTCAGTGTATTTGGGTATTTTGGGTATTTTCAAATGCATTGAAATATTCAACTACTTATCTTTTATTTGAAAAGACATCTGAATACTTCGAATGTATGTGAAAGTAATTGAGATATTTAAAATAGTATTTGAACCCAGGTCTGACCCATATCACTGAAAAAACAATATAGGTTTTGGCCTGTTTGTATGATGTGCCAACAGGTGTTTTTGCAGCACAAATGAAAGACAATTACCCAGTATTGATTGTTGAGTAATATGGTGGTGGTCAGCGTCATAGAACTAAGAAGACAGAGAGTGTTGTGTTGTGTCTGGAAGCTATTTGTTTGTGTGTGTGTGTGTGATGTGGTGTATGCACGTCATCTGATATGGGGCACCTTGTCTGTGTTTGTCTTGGGCAACCAGTGTGCTATTATTACCCTACTGAAGGGCTGTGTATGTTAGTCAGGTGTTGTTTAGTCCGTATCTTAGTCAGGTGTTTAGCCTTTTTCCGTATGGAAATTGTCCCACTTGTGCCTCCCACCAATCGTAAGCCCTGACTTGTCACACATCCTCCTCTGCTCCGCCCATCCACCTCTACCCAAAACACACAAGGGCGCCCTCCCTCCCTCTCATCTCAAAGCGTTTTTCCATTGTCACACATATACACCAATCTTGCTAGACATTGACATTCACTCTTCTCCATTTGTCCCTTTCTGACCCCTCTACGATGTCTCTGTTTTTCCAAGCGGTTCTATATGTGACAGAGATTAATATCTGAGACGTATAAAGAGAATCTAATAGCAACAACTAACATGGTTAGGTTCTGGACAACGAAAGAAAGTTGAAATGAAAACCAATAGAGCAGTAGAAAATGATGGTTAATGGTATGAGGAAATCTTTATAAAATAATTGCCTCCATGTTTCTATGGTTGGATTTTGGCTAGGCTACTCTAAAGCAAGGTAAGACATGCCTCGTTATTTAAAGTAAAGTGGAACGTTCAGGTTTCAAACAATTATGCTGCCTCACGCTCACATTACAAAGTGGTGGGTGGTGCTCTGATAGCCTGCCTACTGTTGACTATAGCCTGCCTACTGTTGACTATAGCCTATGCACTGGAATGGGAGTCACACTTTAGTTATGAGTTGAGATTGAGAAATACAAATAGTAGCTATTTTTAGTTATGGCTATCAAAACAGTTTTTAACTTCCGATTTACATTTAAGAATTTATTTGTTGTGCAATGACGACTGGGCTAACAAAAGCACTTTTCACTCCAGTACCAGCTTTTTTTCCCCCAACTGGGCTCTGTATGCTGTGCGCATGTGATAAATAAGATGCTTGACAACTAATGAAAATACACAATACACCAATTTTAATTCCACTAAATGTATGCAAATTAGACAAATAAATCATGACCGGTCAAATGCATTTTTGGCGGCTAACCGATTAACGGTTAACTGTTAACATCCCTAGTTAAAGGGGTTATATTGAGTTAAGGTTGTGTTTAGGATTGGCTGGTGGACAATTGGCATTTCATGCTATGTATAAGAGTAGGGCCAGGACTTTACCAGGAAAACACTAGACTATAACTAGGGCCTAGAGTTGTTTCTGGTCAGGAAAACCTCCTGGCCAATTTTAAGCGGTCTGAGGCTGAGCCGGCAGGTGATTGCTGTTCCGTTTTAAGATCTCCTATGGCAACCGCCACATTCCTCCCAAGCCCTCCCCCCCCCCTGTGTCTTGAGAGAGACAAACAGACAGACTGACAGGACCTGAGAAAGAGAGAGGGCAGATGAGACAGAGAGGGGTTTGAAAACAGGATCTTTAACTTTAACTTGGGCCCAGAGTATTTCCTGGTCAGGTTATATGGTCAGGAAACCCTCCTGGGCCTACAGAAGGGGGTGTAAGACAGAGAGAGGAAGAGAGTACTCTCAGCTGTGGTTTAGTGCTTCCTGCTAGGGGCGTGAATTTTTAAATGAAATTGGAATACTTAATGTTAACAAAAATCCCAAACTGAAAAAAAATTAAAATCACAGTGCAGTTATCACAAAACATATTATTTTGCTTGTTATAGGCTATAAAGGCCTGGGGAAAGAGGTGAACTTTAGGCTACTTTGGTCAATTTCTGAGGCATGCGAAACAGATTACCAAGACATATGCTCACCATGTTTTTTTTGCCTCCTCTCCCTCGTGCTGGCTTGCTTGGGGCTTCATTACATCGATTCTGTTGCAAAATGTTTCTTAAACAGAACCAAACCGGAGGGACATACTTGAAGTTGTCCAATAGAAACTCGAATCTTGGCACTCAGAAATGGGAGTCGACGAATCAATTTAGAGTTGACTCTGCACCTCACTATCATCGTTGTTGACAGTTGGAAAGGCAAGCAACATGTTAGGAGAATTAAGTTCTCATGTTCTTTAACCAATTAAATTAAATTACTCAGTCTGTTATATCAGGATTTGTAGGATACTGATAGAAATAAAAACAGAGGCCCAGTCTACAATAGTCAAATGTTTATTTACGGGAACGTTCTGCCTATCATTTCTTGTTCATTGGTCTATATACCTCACATTTCGTCATAAATGTCCCTCTCAGATACAATGGCAATAAAGTGATGATGAAGACAGCTTGGCTGTCGAAACATTGGTATTACATTTTTGCATCTGAGCTCCTAGAGTGTGCGGCTCTTTTATTTTCAATATAGTTCACAAGCCTTCTCACATTGTCTGCCACCTGTTAAACAATCTACTACAAGCCCAAGGTATCTCCCCTCCCTGGGTGGGGACAGAATGTCCTGTAAGGAACACAGTATTCCAGCCGGTCTGACGATAGCTCCATTTGTTTCTAACAAGGAACAGAAAGCGCTTGTTCGAATTCTTGACTAAAACTAAACACATTATATTCAGTGTTATGATTATAATAAGATTCATACATTAATACAGTGACGGGGTAGTATCCTGTTCAGTTATAGTTCTACGTTAAATGTATGCATAATTTAGTCATTATTCATAAAAATCCCATAACAAACAGCAGCAAAGTCCTGTATGGCAATGCTATGAGAAGTTAAATGAAAAAGAAATGCAAACTTTGCAAGGTGAAATTGAGGTACATGTGTGGCCCTAGAAAATCCATAAATTTGTCTGCAAAATCACATTTTAATATAAAAACAACAGCATTGGAAGTCCACAACAATGCTTAAACCAACAAATGGCAACTGGATTGGTGCAAATAATCATGATGTCATTCAGCCGGGTAGGCATAGGCTATTTTGTAGTTCACCTTTAATTGAGAAGGTTTTGGGGAAACCCTTTCCATCTACCCGCAGACGTTTATCATTAGCATTATTGCTAACGGCTACACTGAGTATAGACTAGACATACACGCACCACACACACAATTGCCGAGATGCTTGTAAATTCGGATAGCCATCCATGCTTAGCCGTCATGTTGGTGCTAGCAAGATAAAAAAAATATAAAAAAAGGCTAGATGGTGCCTAGGTATCAACAGCCAATCGAGTAGGAGCTGGAAACTTGAGTGAGCTTTGGTCAATAGCAATGAGTTGTCAGAGTATTTGCATAAAGTTCAGCTTTCCCTAATTTTCACGTCTCTCTCCCATTCTCCGCATCGACCAACGGTCCCCGCCCACTTAGCTTCCTTCATTTGAAAAGGAATGGGCTTCCGTTGTTTTATCGTCCCCAACGTGCTATGGATTTCTTGTGAAAGACCGGGGCGTTCCTGTGCCTTTTCAAAAAGTTGCAGGAAAATACGAATCACTGATGCATTTTGTGCATGTCTTATGATTTAACTTGGGTAAATTAATAAATTTTCTAATAAGTTCACTACATTTTTTAATACTATTGAATTCTGTTTTAATGTCAGGGATTCTGTGATTTTGGCTAGAATAACTTCTAGGACCCTAGTAGATGGTAGTACAGGTGCAATGCTTAACCATCTGAAAGGGATGCACGGTGAGACCCAAACCTTTGCTGCTAGCAGCGCAGCTGCATTGTGAATTCACATGGAATGCTAAATGGAAAACAGATACAAAAATGGCTGTTTAAACGTTAAGAAAGAGTGAAGAGGCCAACTGCTGTATAATCTCTTTCTTTGGTGACGCTAACATCAACTACACGTTTTGTCTCGCTCACAGTGTCATTCTTCCCTGTCTCTTTCTCTGTTTCTCTTAGACACATTTACACCCATATTCTCTTTTCACAGATGTGCTTTTCATATATGTATATATCCTGGAATGCATTTTCAAATCCATGTCAAATTTCCAGTAATTCACATGAACATGACAGACTGTATGGTCTGTCAGTAAACCAGCTACACTATACAGTGCTTTCGGAAAGTATTCAGACCCCTTCCCATTTCCACATTTTATTACGTTACAGCCTTATTCTAAAATGGATTAAATGAATTTCTTAATTTGTAGTTAAAAGTTGTAGAAACTTCAAGGATGATCAATGGAAACAGGATGGATCTGAGCTCAATTTTGATTCTCAGCAAAGGGATACGTATACTGAATACTTATGTAAATGTAATGTGCACACACAAAAATACACTTTTTGCCTTGTCTTTATGGGATATTGTGTGTAGATTGATGAGGCGGGAAAAACAAATTATTTTAGATTAAGGATGTAACGTAACAATGTGGAAAAAGTCAATGTCTGAAGATCTCCCGAATGCACTGCATATACACAAGTATGTGGACACCGCTGCAAATGAGTGGATTTGGTTATTTCATCCACACCCGTTGCTGACAGGTGTATAAAATCAAGCACACAGCCATGCAATCTCCTAGACAAACATTGGAAGTAGAATGGCCTTACTGAAGAGCTCAGTGGCTTTCAATGTGGCACCATCATAGGATGCCACCTTTCCAACAAGTCAGTTCATCAAATTACTGCCCTGTTAGAGCTGCCCCGGTCAACTGTAAGTGCTGTTATTGTGAAGTGGAAACATCTAGGAACAACAGCAGCTCCGCCGGGAAGTGGTAGGCCACAGAATCTCACAGAACGAGAACTCTGTGCAGAAGCACGTAGCGCGTAAAAATCATCTTACCGAGATTGCAATACTGACACAAACTGCCTCTGGAAGTAACGTCAGCACAATAACTGTTTGTCGGGAGCTTTATGAAATGGGTTTCCATGGCCGAGCAGCCGCACACAAGTCTACGCGTTGGCTGGAGTGGTGTAAAGCTCGCTGGCCATTGGACTCTGGAGCAGTGGAAACGTCTCTAGAGTGATGAATCACGCTTCACCATCTTGCAGTCCGACGGACGAATCTGGGTTTGGCAGATGCCAGGAGAACCCTACCTGCCCCAATGCATAGTGCCAACTGTAAAGTTTAGTGGAGGAGGAATAATGGTCTGTGGCTGTTTTCCATGGTTCGGGCTAGGCCCCTTCATTCCAGTGAAGGGAAATCTTAACTACAGCATACAATGACATTCTAGATGATTCTGTGCTTCCAACTTTGTGGCAACAGTTTGGGGAAGGCCCTTTCCTGTTGACAATGCCCCCATGCACAAAGCGAGGTCCATACAGAAATGATTTGTCGAGATCAGTGTGGAAGAACTTGACTGGTCTGCACAGAGCCCTGACCTCTTCCCATCAAACACCTTTGGGATGAACTGCAGCAATGTTCCAACATCTAGTGAAAAGCCTTCCCAGTAGAGTGGAGGCTGTTATAGCAGCAATGCAGCAATGGGGGGTCCAACTCCATATCAATGCCCATGATTTTGGAATGAGATGTTCATCAAGCAGATGTCCACATACTTTTGGTCATGTGGTGTAGGTCATTCCTGTGCTAAACACACATGTTTCCACTGACCCTGGCAGTCCAAACAGGGATGTCGTGCTTGAAGGACATGTGTTAAATGTGTGCTTTATGGGCTCCAGTCAGAGAACCAGTGGGAGTATCTCCTCCTTCACACACACACACCATACAAACAGACAGGTGCTGAGACGCTCTCACTGTGCTGTACAGTTAGGTAACAGGCAAACGTTAAGACTGGCATTTAACATGGCTAGAATAACTTTACTTTGACGTTTGTAAGAGATACTAACTTTTCTCTGTGTGTTTTTAGCACATGGCCCCTGGCATTCACAAAATCTGCCAGAGATCATCCTGGGGTATCTGTAGCGTTACACATTGTCTGCAACGCCAGGATGGGAAATATTTGCCTTCTAGGAATCCATCAATGAGGACGGGTGTTTCATGTGTCTTTACTGGTCCAGTGTCGTGTCGGAACACGGCCAGGAACAGCCTGTTGTTGTGCCAGACCTGACTTCTCTGACCTGACCCTAGGGAGACCTCTAGGCTCCAGCAACACACCAACCTGGTGACAAAAAGATCACAACTTCCCCTCGCTCACACCGTCACGTTTCACTTTCAGTCGGCACGAGTACTACTGCTCATGGGAAGAAAATGTGTAAAAATATTTCCCTAAACTCTCAGAGATTCAGTTATGCAAATAACTTCAATGGGCATCTTGACTTGTTGAAACTAATGTTAAGTTCGTGCTGCAAGATTGCTCTGTAGTCTGCACTTAATAAGTAAATAACTATCATAGGGATCAATTTGGTATGAGATCCTGAGCATGAAGAAATTATCATAACTTTTTTAAATCAAGGGACATTGACACTGCACGTCAGTGTCGCTGTTATTCGTTTACGCATCGTTGATGTATGGTTGCTGATAGTCTGCTGAGAATGGCCTAGCTCATGAACTCTTATTGAATGTCGTTGGGTCTAAAACCATTTTTAATTATGCTTCCATCCTTCTGTGTCTATGACATGTCTGTTATTAACTTTATTAAATGATAGGAAGTCGTTTTAGTGTGATACTTACTTCCCCTGCCAAAGTGATACTGTAGGCCTGTTTTACTCAATACCTTTGTGCCCTCTGCTGTTGAAATTGCATTACTGCAAGACTTTTAAAACAAGACTTTAAAAAAATATATTTTTAAAATTTTTATTTTTATTATGAACACAACAAATACAACAAAAAAAGTGTATATATATATATATATATATATATATATATATATATATATAACAAGAGTACATAAACCTAACAGAGGGGTATTACATATCAAGCTTTATTTTCAATTTGTTAAATACTTTTAAGGTGCGTATTGCTATTGTTTTTACATTTACTGATCATTTCAAAATAATATTTAAATTCTGTCTTAAATAATGTGAAAAGGGGTTTGTTCTCTGCCCACTTCATTTTATGGATAAAGAATCTTCCATGAAAGAAGCAAATTAACAATGAAAGTTAAATCAGGGTCTATATAATTTGGTTCAAAATAAAACACTATCAGTCTTTCAAATTAACAAATGTTCTTTTAACTCACACCAAAATCTTATGACATAAGAGCAAAATAAATGGTCAAGAGTCTCTGGGTCACAATCACAAAATACACATTTGTTATCAATATATATTTTAAATCTGGTGTATAATAAAGGTCTATACAGGGCAGATTCTATGAATGAGTTTGTATAATACTTCTTTCACCTTATTAGATATACAATATTTACCAGATAACACGTTGTTCCAGTTCACTTGTCCTAGGGCTGCATTCCAGTACATTTTAGCAGAGGGAATAGTAACATATTGACAGTTTCCTTATATACATGTTATTACATTTATAGTTTAAAATGTAAATTCCTTCTAGTTGTATTGAGGCGACAAAATCCTCAACAGTTGCACTTGGAGTATTGTTATATTCTCCTAAAAGAAGAATAGCACCTTTAGGGACAGCTCTAACAACAATTTGATACTCCTCAGGAGTGAATGTAACATTGTGTGTTCTAATAAATTCTGGATAATCATATAGTTGTCCATCATTATTCAATAATTGTTTAACCCAAATAATGTTGTCAAACCAGTTCTGGAAAAACAGACTTGTTTTTATATTTGTCTTTATTATTCCAGATTGTATACCTATGAGGGGGAAAATTGTTTGTACATGAGGTTCCAAGTTAGAAGTAGTTGTTTATGAAAGTTTGCACACTTAATAGGGATTTTACCCATATCAAAGTTGCATTTGAGTAAGAATTCTAGACCAATTTGTTGGAATATTAAATTAGGGATGATATTCCAGATGCAATCCTTATTTCTTAAATAGTTTTGTATCCATTTAATCTTAAAGATTATATTAGAGGATTTAAAATCCTAAACATTCAACCCTCCCTCACCTTGGGGGCTACATATTACCGCTTTTCTTAAATAATGAGATTTATTCCTCCATATGAAGTTAAATAATTTAGTATCAACCATTTTAGTTACTGACAGAGGAACATCCAAGGCAAGGGAGGTATAAACTCATCTGGACCTTCAGAATGATAAAAGTACACGTCCAGATAAAGAAAGATCTCTTAATGACCAGGAGTTAAATCTCATTCCAATTCTACAATGGGAAAGAAATATAAGTTGGCCCTTTCTTTCTGATCTTTGCTAACTGTAATACCAAGATATGTGATCACATCTTTTACAGGGATATTACATACTGAGTTTAAGTCGCATCTTTTCAACGGAAATAATTCACATTTCCTAATATTCAGAGATAAACCTGATACATGTGTGAAGGCATTAATACACTCAATAGCTTTCTTGATTTCATTATGATATTTATTTTTTTAAATGGTGGTGTCAGCCAATTGTGAACATTTAATCTCTGTTTTGTATCTGAATACCCCTAAAACTATCCTTATTTATATGAAGTGACAACTTGTGTGACCAATAAAATAAGAAAGGAGAAATTGGGCATCCTTGTTTAATTCCACGTCTAATGTCGAATCTTTGAAGTTCCATGGGATAATTTAACAGCTGTTACTATTATTGTAAAGTGTCTTAATTACACTTTGTAAATATTGACCAAAACCAAAAAATCAAAGTCTCAAAAAGAAAATAATGTTCAACTGTATCAACAAATAAAATAAAGCTATCTTCCATAATGTGCTCATTGTCGTCTATCAAGTCCAATACTAGTAGAATATTACATATTCATATTATTACATATCCTTCATAAAACCAGACTGGGTATCATCAATGATTTGGTCAATACCTTTAAGTATTTCTGCAAAGATGGATGCAAGTATCTTTCCATCATTGTTCATTAATGTGCTTGGTCTCCAATTTTCTAACATCATAGAATCCTTGTTTGTTTTGGGTATTACAGAAATTAGGCCCTGTGTCATAGAAACAGGCAGGACCCCAAAATAAATTGCCTCCTTAACATTAAATAGAAATTCAATAATATCCTCCTTAACATATTTCTAGAATTCACTGATAACACCATCATTCCCTGGAGATTTGTTCTCTTAACTTGCTGATACATTTATGTCAGATATGTCACTAGTAGGACAGGCATTACTGGTATAAAGGTTACCATAGAATTCTGAAACATTTTGAAATATCTTTGGGGTTTTCATTTTCTTTGCCATCTATATTGAGCTTATGAATAGATGTAAATTCTGAATTTTTCTTTCTAAATTGTAAAAGTATTTTGTATTTTTTTCACCTTCCTCCAACCACCTCCTCCTTGATCTTACAAATGCCCCCTTTGCTCTCTCTTCATACATTGGGTCCATTTCTAGTTGTAAAGAAAATAACTGAACCTTCTTCTTCATCAAGGTCCTCCATGGAGATTAGAGAGAAACTTGTTAAGGAAATCCTATCTTCCCTCAATCTTTTAAGTTCAGCAATTTCTCTACCTCTCTTCGTGGCTGTTTGTCTTATTTCATACTTCATTAATTCCCAATATTTCCCATAAGACTTAAATAGTTGGGCTTTCCTCCAATTGTCTTGAATAATATCTTTGGCATTCATCTTGAAATTATCATCTTCCAACAGTCTACTATTGAGTTTCCAATAACTTCTGATCCATTCATATTTAAAGATAAGAATATAACCAGTAAGAATTGATGGTTCAATTGATACCCTGACTACAGAATTATCTAATGAATTAGAAATCAACCAGAAGTCAATTCTTGACTGTCTGGACATGTCCTTGTTACTCCAAGTGAATTCCTTTTTATCAGGACATTTAGATCTCCAAATATCTACTAATCCAAGACCAAGACATAGGTTATTAAACTCAGGATTAACTATGCTGGATCTGTTAGGAGGGGGATATCTGTCAATCATCACATTAGATAAAGAATTAAAATCTCCACCTAAGATAATTTTGATGTCATGAAATACACCTATAACTCTTAATTTCTTCTTCAAATTCTTTAAATAATATCCTGTTGTTTTGTTTGTTGTTGGATGCATAAATATTCCCTAATAAAAACATTTCACTGTTGAAATTTACTGTTAAAATTAACCAACATCCAGAGTGGTGAGTCTTACTACTGATGACCTTCCCTAAAAATGCACCTCTTAAAATTGCTATACCTGCAGAGTGGTTGTTGCCATATGATAACCAGATATCGTTACCCGATTGATTTTTCCAAAAAGTAAAAGTCTGCATTAAACCGTTTGCAATACAGGAAAATAGCCTTACGCTTGAGTAAATTACAAATACCTCTGACATTAATTGAACAAAGAGATAAAGACAAACTTCAACCAACAACCTTGTTATGCTAATATAAGTTATTCCTAAGGATATGTAACTCAAAAGGATTTCCATCCCATTATTAACCTCTCCAAAAAAATAAAAAAATAAATTGGTCATAAAGTTACCAAAGTATTCTTACTCCCGCAAGGGGGAGACATTGTCTAGACTTTACAATAAGCAGTTATTCACCTATAGTTAGTGTATAGCTTACCAGTTCTCAGGTCAGCCTTTTCTCATTCAAGTGTTTGTGTACATTTTTATAATAAAAGGCTGCTTTTCACCTGGTAATCAGTTTTTTGGCCTGACCGTTCTGTCTGAGTTAGACTCTGGCTCTCACTCAAATGTTCTGATTTGGCCACATTTCTTTCCCATCGATGATCACTCTTGCACCGATAAAATGCAGTTTTCCCTGCCTTTCGAGCTGCAGCCACAGTTTCTCTCTTGTCACTTTGTCTGCTGAGGTCAGATCCTCTGTGAACCTCAATATTTGCTTGATGAGGAATTCACAATTCTTCGCTCGCCTCCAAAGAAGATCCCGTGTAGATCTGTTGGTGAACCGGATGATGGTTGTCCTCAGTCTCTTGTCTTGATCCTTTAGTCTACCCAAACGATGGACGATGTCTACATTTTCCTGAAGTGTGGCTTTTGATTCGGGAATGACAGCTCCACAGATGTCAACAACTCTGCATTTGATGTCCTCATCCGTCTGCTCTGGAATTCCATGGAGCCTCAGGTTCCACCTGCGCTGGTATCTCTCTGCCTCATTCACCTTTTGCTCGAGTTCAGCCACCTTCTTTTCATTTTCCTGGCAGATAACTTCCACTTTCTTCATGTCACTTTTGAGGGTTTTCACTTCTCCAAAGATAAAGACAACAGATTTTTTAATGGCCTCAATTTTCATCGTATTCTCCCTAACCATGACCTCCAAGCTATTTGCCCTTTCATCTGTCTTTGCTGTCAAAAGCATTACAATATTGTTTTGCATCTCAAGAAGTGACGCACCCTCTTGGCCTCATCTTTTTCCCCTGGGGCTTGACTGGAGTGCCTGGGTCGTAAGGTCAAGGGGACTGGAGGGGGCGCAAGTTGTGAGCATTGTTGTCCGTGCTCACCACATTTTCATCACCTATTGCAGTATTTCCCCCCACAGTTGGATTCTGAAGAGTACCCAAAATCATGCTCTATTTTGTGGTTAATTGTCTATCTGACGATCTCTCTATTTCTTTCCTTTTAGTTCTGGTCGTGGCAGTTTCCATGTACGTTCGACAAGCTAATTTAAAAACATTTTTTTAAAAGCTAGTTTAGTGTTGTCGCAAACTTCGTTTCAGAGGTGAATAACTTGCAGAAAGTAATCAATTACTTTGGTAAATAAACTAAACCCTATTCATACGGGGTTTTATGGCCGTATAAATAATCCAATGGTTATAATTGGGTAAGGAAATCAAATAATTCCTTCAAATAATTCCTTCAGCTACCAAAACTGACCGCTATCTTGCGCTCCATTCTCAAACAAGACTTTACTACTACTGTCTGTGCTCTCACTGTATCAGTGTGTGTTTTATTTTGGTAAAATTGTCAGTGTTTGAGACTTATCCGTAAATATATATTTTTCTCCCTCCAGCTACCCAACATGTTTGGCAGTCTGAGCTCCACCATCATGTCTCTGATGATTGGCTCCTATGCCTCCTCCGCTGTCACCTTCCCTGGAGTCAAGGTAACCATGATGGATGCACGTTTGTCAGATATGAATGCATATTTGTTAGCGTTGTCCCGTAACACTCATACAAATAGAATGCACGTTCAATGACCTTTCCACAGTAAGCCTCAAATATTTATACTCTTCTATACTAATAACACCCCATTTTCCCTTCGTCCCTCTCTAAGCTGATCTATGATGCGGGCGTGTCGTTCCGGGTGATCATGTGGGTGTGGTCGGGTCTAGCAGGCTTAGTCTTCCTCAATTGTTTTCTCAACTGGCCAGTGGAGGCCTTCCCCACGCCCGACGAGGTCGACTACAGGTCATTACAACAGTAAAACAACGTCAGATCACAAAAGAATGGCTATTACAATATTATCATAATACTTCCACAATGCTAGAACAAGACAGTAAACTTGATCAGGTTACTGTAGTACTAAGAGTGACAGTTAAATAGAAATACAACAGTTACCAATACTAACATGAGGTAATAAACAACTTTCACCTTTGGT
Source organism: Oncorhynchus mykiss (assembly GCF_057628025.1). Taxonomy (NCBI): domain Eukaryota; kingdom Metazoa; phylum Chordata; class Actinopteri; order Salmoniformes; family Salmonidae; genus Oncorhynchus; species Oncorhynchus mykiss. The sequence goes on from NC_143046.1 coordinate 33,361,193, forward strand.
TTCTTTTCCTCTTTAACAGTAAGAAGTTAGCGCTGACTTATCTGTCTGGGGACCATAAGAGTGTGGGAGAGAGGTTGAGTCAGAAGAATGGAGGCCTGAACGACTCCACTGAGAAGCTCCCAGCTGACACACAGAGTGAGTCGAGAACACACACCTGAAAACACAACAGCAACTCTTGCTCACAAACACATCCCTTAGACCCATATTAACTGTCTGCCTACCCTCTCTCTCTCAGATGCCATCCCATTCCGTAGGTCGGTGTTCTCGCCCATCTTCCTGTGGAGTCTGGTTACCATGGGGATGACCCAGCTCAGGATAATTTTCTTTATGGGCGCAATGAACAAGATGCTGGAGTTCCTCGTCACTCACGGCGACCCTCACGGTGAGTAACTGACAAACCAGACCCTGCTGGCAGTCAACTGACAAACCAACACACTGTCATGACTGGGCCATATTCCCTCCATGTAAATGTGTTCTAATCAAGTTGTCCTCCTTTCTTTCCTCAGCTTCTGGGAAGTTGATCGTCGAGGCAAAGGAGAAAGGTGAGAGATGTCTCCTGGTGAAAGTGACATGTCCTTGTCATGTGTGTCTAAATGTGTGTTCTCTCCTCTCTAGTGAGTTTCTACTCGTCCATCTTTGGCACCCTGCAGCTGCTCTGCCTGGTCACCTGTCCTCTGATTGGCTACATCATGGACTGGAGGATGAAGGAGTGTGTGGCAGAGACAGAGAAGAGGTGTGTGAGAGCGAAAGCGAAAGAGCAGCGCGAGAATGACACCATGACATTCCGGTGGCTGTCTCTATTGGGCATGTATACGTGAAGTTTTTATGAGCCTACTAGTAAAACGACACAAATTAATTACCTTTATGTGGCATGAACACAACCAGTCATGTTTTCATCTGATTGTCAAACAAATCACTTCAAAAGTAGGCTACCTGTGCATGTTCGTCCACTTCAAAATAATTGTCGCATCCAAACAGTGCATGTGCACTCGGACCGTTTGATGAACTGAAATATACATCTGTTACAAAACACCCCAAAGTGTGCTTAATGACTAGGCCTACATTAATTGATGCATTTTGCTGCCAAATGTACCTTTTTTGTAGACTGAAAAGTTGGTACACCTGAAATGGGTCTGAAACTGGCCAATTTACTAGACTAGGCAACAATGTCTATGAACTTTAACACTCATGAACATATGCAGACTCCAGATACAGCTGCTTAAGATTAAACAGCTAACACAACCATTTAGAAACGGATCCAATTAATTGATAAAGGCATTGTAAACAGTAAAATATTGGAGATTTGTATTTTACTGCTTGCTCCTGTTGTGTCTGGACTGGCATTAAATGTGAAGACTTATTTTATCAAATCAGTTCTCTAGGTTTAATTATTACGTGATTAAAACTAAACATGTAAACATTAAATCAAATCAAATCAAATGTTATTTGTCACATCCACATGGTTAGCAGATGTTAATGCGAGTGTAGCGAAATGCTTGTGCTTCTAGTTCCGACAATGCAGTAATAACAAGTAATCTAACTAACAATTCCAAAACTACTGTCTTGTACACAGTGTAAGGGGATAAAGAATATGTACATAAGGATATATGAATGAGTGATGGTACAGAGCAGCATAGGCAAGATACAGTAGATGGTATCGAGTACAGTATATACATATGAGATGAGTATGTAAACAAAGTGGCATAGTTAAAGTGGCTAGTGATACATGTATTACATAAGAATACAGTCGATGATATAGAGTACAGTATATACGTATGCATATGAAATGAATAATGTAGGGTAAGTAACATTATATAAGGTAGCATTGTTTAAAGTGGCTAGTGATATATTTACATAATTTCCCATCAATTCCCATTATTAAAGTGGCTGGAGTTGAGTCAGTGTCAGTGTGTTGGTAGCAGCCACTCAATGTTAGTGGTGGCTGTTTAACAGTCTGATGGCCTTGAGATAGAAGCTGTTTTTCAGTCTCTCGGTCCCAGCTTTGATGCACCTGTACTGACCTCGCCTTCTGGATGATAGCGGGGTGAACAGGCAGTGGCTCGGGTGGTTGATGTCCTTGATGATCTTTATGGCCTTCCTGTGACATCGGGTGGTGTAGGTGTCCTGGAGGGCAGGTAGTTTGCCCCCGGTGATGCGTTGTGCAGACCTCACTACCCTCTGGAGAGCCTTACGGTTGAGGGCAGAGCAGTTGCCGTACCAGGCGGTGATACAGCCCGCCAGGATGCTCTCGATTGTGCATCTGTAGAAGTTTGTGAGTGCTTTTGGTGACAAGCCGAATTTCTTCAGCCTCCTGAGGTTGAAGAGGCGCTGCTGCGCCTTCTTCACAATGCTGTCTGTGTGAGTGGACCAATTCAGTTTGTCTGTGATGTGAATGCCGAGGAACTTAAAACTTGCTACCCTCTCCACTACTGTTCCATCGATATGGATAGGGGGGTGTTCCCTCTGCTGTTTCCTGAAGTCCACAATCATCTCCTTAGTTTTGTTGACGTTGAGTGTGAGGTTATTTTCCTGACACCACACTCCGAGGGCCCTCACCTCCTCCCTGTAGGCCGTCTCGTCGTTGTTGGTAATCAAGCCTACCACTGTTGTGTCGTCCGCAAACTTGATGATTGAGTTGGAGGCGCGCGTGGCCATGCAGTCGTGGGTGAACAGGGAGTACAGGAGAGGGCTCAGAACGCACCCTTGTGGGGCCCCAGTGTTGAGGATCAGCGGGGGGGAGATGTTGTTGCCTACCCTCACCACCTGGGGGCGGCCCGTCAGGAAGTCCAGTACCCAGTTGCACAGGGCGGGGTCGAGACCCAGGGTCTCGAGCTTGATGACGAGCTTGGAGGGTACTATGGTGTTGAATGCCGAGCTGTAGTCGATGAACAGCATTCTCACATAGGTATTCCTCTTGTCCAGATGGGTTAGGGCAGTGTGCAGTGTGGTTGAGATGGCATCGTCTGTGAACCTATTTGGGCGGTAAGCAAATTGGAGTGGGTCTAGGGTGTCAGGTAGGGTGGAGGTGATATGGTCCTTGACTAGTCTCTCAAAGCACTTCATGATGACGGAAGTGAGTGCTACGGGGCGGTAGTCGTTTAGCTCAGTTATCTTAGCTTTCTTGGGAACAGGAACAATGGTGGCCCTCTTGAAGCATGTGGGAACAGCAGACTGGTATAGGGATTGATTGAATATGTCCGTAAACACACCGGCCAGCTGGTCTGCGCATGCTCTGAGGGCGCGGCTGGGGATGCCGTCTGGGCCTGCAGCCTTGCGAGGGTTAACACGTTTAAATGTCTTACTCACCTCGGCTGCAGTGAAGGAGAGACCGCATGTTTTCGTTGCAGGCCGTGTCAGTGGCACTGTATTGTCCTCAAAGCGGGCAAAAAAGTTATTTAGTCTGCCTGGGAGCAGGACATCCTGGTCCGTGACTGGGCTGGATTTCTTCCTGTAGTCCGTGATTGACTGTAGACCCTGCCACATGCCTCTTGTGTCTGAGCCGTTGAATTGAGATTCTACTTTGTCTCTGTACTGACGCTTAGCTTGTTTGATAGCCTTGCGGAGGGAATAGCTGCACTGTTTGTATTCGGTCATGTTACCAGACACCTTGCCCTGATTAAAAGCAGTAGTTCGTGCTTTCAGTTTCACGCGAATGCTGCCATCAATCCACGGTTTCTGGTTAGGGAATGTTTTAATTGTTGCTATGGGAACGACATCTTCAACGCACGTTCTAATGAACTCGCACACCGAATCAGCGTATTCGTCAATGTTGTTGTCTGACGCAATACGAAACATGTCCCAGTCCACGTGATGGAAGCAGTCTTGGAGTGTGGAGTCAGCTTGGTCGGACCAACGTTGGACAGACCTCAGCGTGGGAGCCTCTTGTTTTAGTTTCTGTCTGTAGGCAGGGATCAACAAAATGGAGTCGTGGTCAGCTTTTCCGAAAGGGGGGCGGGGCAGGGCCTTATATGCGTAACTAGGAAGTTGGGGTACCAAGGAAAATGTTGAGGTTTAGAGTTATCATTTTCTGAACTACAGTCTTCTATTTAATAAAACTCTTTGGAAATCTGCACGAATCCTAGCCTAAATTATGAATCAGCGATATACAAATTGGCTTATTTATTTACTAACTAAATAATCACACAATTAAATAAAACAAACAGTAGATATTTGGGTTACTACATGATACAAAGAAAAAGTCCCTGGCGGACGAAGCCAATATGACGGCTTGATAGACAAAGGAAAGGGGTGAGGACAGAGAGCGTGATTGACAAATAGATTCACTACACACAGTTGATAATTATATTCATTGAAATGCTAATCTTTTGCACATGAACGGCAGCTCAATCGAGAATAATTGCAATGTATATATTTACGCCCATATGTTGTCTTCTCTGTTGGAATCGCCGGTCCGTCTGTTGGAAACCAGAGACCCTGATTAACTGACTTAACTTCCCCAGAAGTCACAATGTCCTTCGTGGTTATAGTTTTCTCCGCAGCTCTGGATAGTGTCTGTTGTAATGGATACGTCAGGTGTACCATGCTCTTAGAATAGATTGCCAATATTCTCGTCCTAGATTTACGTAATTTCTAGCTGTAGACTAGTAATTTTACGTCTAGGATTTGCTCTTATTCTGTAGTGATCGATAGTCCCAGAGTTTAACCATTTCCAGCCGTGTAGCCAAAACTATAGCTGTATAGTCTAATAACTCCATCCTGGCGTTCTCTGACTTTATGTATATGTATATATTTTTGTAGGAATTGGGTTTTATACTCTGTGGAAAAAGGGGCAATTCCATGACGCTCACGTGGGCGTGACCACTGATTTGGTTAACTTTATATGAAAACCCATATTTTCTCATTTAGGTTAACATCACATTACATCTTTTTACAAATAGTTTAATGTTTAATTACATACATGTCACAATATTTAGATGTGAACCTGACAGCTGGGAAAAGTACACTTTAAGGGAAACCGTTGTGTGTTTCCTGTCCTTCATGAGATCACCAAATGAAACACTCTTCATAAGTGTCCACGGACCACTCCCACATTCTCAACAATATAAATATTGTTTAATTATTCATACTTTTGATGTCCAAGGGTGTCTCTGTGTTCTCACAGTTTACATTCCAACCTCCAACACTACAGAGCATTGGGGCAGCGTATTTTATGACCGCCATAAAACGGCAGACTTCCCGCTCTCCCCTTCTATGAGAGCGAGAGCACGCTGTAGAGCGGACCCACTGTAACCTGATCCTTCAGATCGTCACAGGACAGTCATGATACTCCTTTCAAAACACCGCACAAGAAAAATAGTGATTCAGGATCACGGCTAGCTACCACAACTCGGCACAAAGAGCAGTGTGATGTAAAAAAAATATTTTAAAAAACGTACAAAGTAGTAACAGCGACTTAATAGGGAATTAGTGACACAACAATCAATGGCAAGCACATGAGAAACACAAAATGATAAACATCAAGTGCATTCCTCTGAACAGGTAGCCTACACATTCAATATAATACAAATATTTCTAGAAAATAATGAAGCTAATTAAAATGGTCTACCTCTTCTGGCCAGGGAGAACACCAGTACCCGCACGCACCTGAAAAACAAAGCAATGTGCGCTCTAAACAGCTGACTGACAAAAGAAAACAATGACAAATTGTTAAGGACGCATGGCAAACAAATGGTGAAAATGAGTTAGTACAAAGGAAAATCTATGCGAGTAGAAAATCTAGGCCAACATTCAGCACTACTGAGTGGACAGCGATGCGCTCTAGCCAGCTATAGAATTGTACCATCCAAACAGCACTCAGCCTGGCCTGGATGACAAGTGCAGCCCTTTAGAAATAAATGGTTTCCACCATGACAGAGAGGGGGGTGTTAGTTTAAATTGGAAGCTTTTATTTTAATATTTAAACACCTGTAAAACATATTTACCACTGCATTTGAAACAAATAGGAGACTGGTCAAATTATCATTATTTAGAGACCCCCCCCTCCCTCCAAGTTTGACATTTGTTGCGTTCAGGGGAGCTGAGCACCCCTGGATCCCCTGTAATCTGCACCCTGAGAGAGGGGGGGGTCATAATGAGAACTCTGTGGGAAAATAGAATGAGGAAAGAGGTGAGGTTGATGTCTTTTGTCCCTGGCCAACCTCACACAGACCAACAGACGGGCCGACGAGAGACAAAAAGATCCAGAAAATCACCAATGCCATGAGAGCCTTCATCTTCACCAATCTGCTACTGCTGGTGTTCGGAGTGTGTTGTCTGATAGACAACCTGCCGCTCCAGGTACACACACACTAATGATCGCTCGTTCATTCTAACATACTGTATCAGACGAATGCACAGAAATACCCAAATGTCAACATTCTCTCTCCTCCTGTAGATCCTGACCTTCATCCTCCACACCATGGTCAGAGGGTTCATCCACTCCTGCTGTGGAGGCCTGTATGCTGCCGTGTAAGTTTTCAACTTCCTCATCTTCATCATGCAACTATGGTCACCATCTTTTAAATACAGAATTTGACTTAAGAAATTATTTCTCTCCCTCAGGTACCCCTCTAACCACTTTGGTACTCTGACTGGGCTGCAGTCGATGATCAGTGCTGTGGTGGCCCTGCTGCAGCAGCCCCTCTTCATCATCATGGTGGGATCCCTGCACGGAGACCCCTACTGGGTGAGTCAGTTATCCATACAAGGGGTTTTAACCCCTCACTGGTCGTCTAACTTCCCATATCTCCGTCACCCATCAGATCAACCTGGGCATGATCCTCTTCTCATTGGGTGGCTTCCTGTTGCCTGGATACCTATTCTACCATCGCAGACACCTGATCCAGGAGAAGGAGGCTCGAGAAAAGAATGGCATTGGCCAGGAGAGAGAGGGTCTCAACCACTCAGATCACAACAGCCTCAAACACCATAGCAACGGTCTAGCATAGGAAGTGGTTCTGGCGCAATGCTAAGGATTGTGGGCACTGTAGAATTTTTGTCAGTGTCCATGGTTATCCACAAAATCAGCATCATTTTCTTTTTTCATTGTTAGGATTATTGCTGTTTTTGTTGACTAAACCATATTTTTTAAATCATAATCCACACATTTGTCTCGATAAGGAGAAGTTGTGTCGTCAATATTTTATGCTGTTTAGTTTCTGGGTTCAGTTCAGAATATCCAAATGACTTGTTAAAAAGCCACCACTTTTCACTGGTCACAAGCAGACACTCACACCTTCATATGTCCGTGTTGCTAGGCCAAAACTTCTAAGGTACTTGAAAGACCCTTCAGTGGCGTGTTAATTCTTTAGTATTACTCAATCCATGCAGACGAACACACACACACACAACACCAAAGAATGATTTTCAGATATGAATTGTGCAACTTCTGCTGAAAAAAGTCATTAATTGTAAATCAAATACACTGGTTGTCATATACAAAAAAAGGAATCAAAATGACATTAAGTATGAATTAACACAGTAAGGTAGTGATACATTTTACTAGGAAGCTTGGGAAAACCAAACCAATGCACACTTCACCCAGCCACAAGTAATGCTACAATTTGTTGTACCAAATATGCCAATGCTTTTTCTATTGCAATATTTTTATCACATTAAACATGCATACAGACACACAGACTGACTGTAGAGACACTGACTACCTCTTCTTTCCCCCAACGTTCTCTCTTCAATCAAGACCCGTCTGTCTGTGTGTGGTGTGTAGATTTGACTTTTCATCGTCAGTTGAAATACGTAGATTTTGTATGCATAGATTGATAATTCAAGAAGTGGAGTTAATCGGTCATTCTCCACTGAACATACAATTCAGATGTTTTTTTATAGGAAAACATGAACTTGACACTTGACCCCCCAAAAGCATAGACTTTAAGGTTTTAAAAGTAGACACGTAGAATGGTAGTGTCCACTATCATACTTTTACAGCTTTGTGCACAGGAATGAACTTGTGTGTGTAAATAAATGTATTTAAGTGTCTTTTTGTACCTTTTAGCTGCATGTGTGTTAAAAAAGGGAAGTTGTGTGTTAGCAGATGTATTCATTGTAGTGCCATTGTAGTGTCTGATGAAGATTGTGTTTTTGCTGTGTACTCTACCCGGTTACAGAGCTCGTATATTGTAGGGCCAGGAATTTTTCATATCCACATATCCTGACCAGGGAAAACTCTATGCCCTACGTAAACACAAAGCTCTGGCCTACAGAGACTGTTTTTGTAAATATAACTTTCTCTTATCCAAATGCTTCTGGTGTAATTCTTCACAACACTATTTGCTGAGAAGACAATGTTCTCAATAGAAATAGTCTGATGCATTTATATTATGCAACTGTTAATGTGAATCATTAGTATATAGTGGGGAAGGGGGATTGAAAGTGTTATTTTTGTATTAATTCAGTGCCTTGCCTGACCTCAGTGCATAGAATTGAATGTAAATCAACAGGAAAAGACAGTACCAAACTTCACCTAGGAAACCAAATCCATGTTGGGAGCCTTTCTAGTCATATCTATGGGCTGCTAAGCCATATTTTAATATGTACAGCACCTTTCCTCAGGGGCATGTAGCTTTGCCAAAATGATGATGTATTGTATCTAATCCCCTCCCCATCATGCTCCTGTTTTATAGCTTTTGTGTGTCAGAAGTGAAATGCATCCTTTTGTTTCTGCCATGTCTCATTTGGGGACTAAAACCAGCTTTAAGTCTTATCAAATAAACAAATATGTAAGAAACTGTCCTGTGACTGTGTTTTGATATCCCTGACAATCTTCCAAGTTAGTACTATATTCATATTAGAAATGAAAATGTTGAATGGATGTTTTCAGATTGTAAACACGCCGGTGCATATTCCTGCCTTCGCTAGTTCCCCTTTACCTGGAAGAGTCCTGTGCCCAAGACTGAAACATATCACTAAAGGCAACCCGTGAGGCGTCAGGGAGAAAACCATGCCACAGACAAAGAGGATCAAGGCAGCATGGACAAAAACAGTTTATTGGAATATGTGGTCAGAGAATATCACAACCAAATGAAAAAGGGGAACATAACATACACTCATTCAGAATATCAGTGGCCTTCCATCTCTCATCCTCGAACAATATTACACTGCTGACATCCAATCTACCACACACACATACATAAGACTGTCTTTCCCCTCCCTGTCACACAAGCATAATCTCTCGTTATCTAAATACATATTCTTCTAAACACACTCGTACCAGCTTCTCAAACACACACACACACACTTGTTGTCTCTGTCTGGTCTATCGGAGGCTGTTGGGCTGAGAGCCAGCCAGGCCAGGGTGGTCCGGACTGTGGCGGTTCTGTAAGGACAGACAGAAACACTATAGAAAAAGTGCCGATCCATAACCATCGGCTTCATCTCCAATAACCTCCCTCTGAACTTGTATTGTGTACCACTGTTTATGTTCCCCCTGTATGCGCTTGTTTGATGCAATATGGAGATTTCAGTCCATTATGATTGGGACAGTAAGTTCTCCCGATATGCGCAACACACGTTGACCACACAAATGTTGATGTATAGCCAGCAATATGTTAAGTTAGCTAACTCAAAAGGTAGACAGCTAGCGTTTAGTCTCTCAAATTTGGACCTTGTGATTCCCTAAGATCAAATAATGATAAATATGCTATTATTTAGTCAACTGTTTGCGCGAGAGGCTGTTGGTCGACCAAAATGTATTTAGCCCAAAATGTATTTAGCCGAGCAGTAGCAAAAAAATCGAATTAAAATACAAATCATGGTGTACAAGTCTGATTGGCTCCTGTCTGAGTGGACTAATCCATTGTGGAGGCCATGGGGATGGCACAGTCAATCAGTCTAAGACGTGCTACTGAAATTGTATATGGTTATATTAAGTAGGAACAATGGTGCAACACCAATAAAAATATTATTTTATAACAGATTGGATAGCGGTTGCTGTCCACGGTTCTGAAACCTCCGTGCGCTGCTGTTGAATTGGTGCCTTTTCTGAGACCATGTTGCTATGTGTATAATAGCAAAGTTAATCAGCATATTGGTGTTGAGAACAATGCAGCAGAGGCAACAATGGAATGAGATAAGAAAAAAACCCCTTGCCTTTACTGTCTAAGAAAAGTGAAGAGAAGAAACCAACTTAATTAGGTCTATAATCAATAGTCTAACTGTTAAATGTGCCTGCCTTTATAAATAATCCACAGTGTCCGTTTTTAAATCATTGCTATGCTGTAATAAGCTTTTTTTCGTTAGACCAGCATCTCTGATATTAAATATAATGTATTTAGTGCTGTTTAAACTGTTCCAAATTGTCCTTTTTTAAATAATAATAATAATAATAATAACCACCCTCCTTTTTTCTTTATCTCCTTATGTTATTACTATTATTATAATCATAATTATAATAATAAGTAATGTCATTATCATTAGTAGGCTTATTATAAACTGGGTGGTTTGAGCCCTGATTGGCTGACAGCCATGTTATATCAGACCGTATACCACGGGTATGACAAAATATGTATTTTTACTGCTCTAATTATGTTGTTAACCAGTTCATAATAGCAATAAGGCACCTTGGGGGTTTGTGGTATATGGCCAATATACCATGGCTAAGAATTGTATCCAGAACTTCTGCGTTGTGTCTAAGAACAGCCCTTAGCCATGGTATATTGGCCATATACCACACCTCCTCGTGCCTTATTGCTTAAGTATATCAGCCTTGTATAACCACCATCAAGCTGTAGGCCTAAGAGCGCATCCTGTTTAGTCTTAATACCGTAACTTACATAGTTAGGCCTATATTTCAATACTTATACAGGCTACTGTCTCAATTTATTCATTCATGTCATCACACAGCATACGAGTCATTCATGATGTGAAATGCAAGCAAGCATTTTTTTGTTTTTAAATAAAATAAAGCGACCATTGAACAATTAGTGTAAACAATAAATAGGCCTAAACCTTTCCATTTTGGAAATTGCATTCACAAATGAATGTTACTGTATTTAGTATTTTCTGTAATAAAGGCTTTACAATTTTTTTAAATTAGTTACAGACTCTTTGGTAAGCTTATACATTTATTTAGTGTTGTTTACACTGTTCTAAATGGTCAGAAAAATGATATTGTAATCTAACAGCACCTGTTTGGCCCACACAGGCCTAATATGCACGCAGTGCTTGCGCCATACCTTATTTTTATTGATCTCCAGTATTTTCCACATCTAGTCATATTTATTCCACACATCTGTCTTCCCCTTTACCTCCTGCACAAACAGTAAACATTCCCCCGTTTCGAGTTTGTCATGTCCTCTGCATCCATTTTGCTGTCACATGTGTTGCGGCGTTCAGAGTTCGTCATTACCAATTTATTGAGGTGATTATGATGTGCAATAGGTCAGGCCCTATTGGACACATGCATGCGAAGCATAGATATGTCACGTAAAGAGAGCAAGGATTGAGAGAATGTTTATCCCAAACAACTGAGGGATTTCGGGGCACATAACTCTTCAGTCAGAAGTGACTAATTATGTTGCATCTTCAGCAACACAGACAGCGCTATACACACAGTTGATGTTCTGTGGTGGTCACTGCAGCAGGGAGACACACAACGGGTGCTAGTCACTCGCTGTCTCTAGTCATTTGTGTGTCTTAATTATTTCATCATACAGTTTGCTTAAAACATCAGACAAGCTCAGTGCAAATAGTTGATTTAATTAAAATACATAGGTTGTGTCAATATATGGAAAAATACATGTTTCAAAACCGGTCGAAAGAACACACAAGTCTTGGTCGACAAATGTTTTTTTTGGGGGGGGGGAAAGCCCTAGTTCACTCCCACATTTGAGTCGTTGTTATTCCAGGCGTATATGAGCAATTAGCCCGGGGACAAGGTTGCAGGCTTATAGGTCTCCTATATACCAACTTCGGTGCAAGAGATGGAGAAAGGGTCAGGGCAGCAGTCTTACCTTCTTCTTTTTCTTGTCTTTCTTTTTCTTCTTGCGGTCAGGGTCGTCATCTCTTTTCTTCTTCTTCTTCTTGGGGTCAGAGTCTGAGGGTGTCTCTGTGAAGACAGAAGGGTTTCAAAGGCTGAAGGGATGGTTGGGTGTGTGTGTGTGTGTGTGTGTGTGTGTGTGTGTACATGCGTTACCTTGAGGTATGGGATCCTGTGGTCGGTTGTGTTTGTGCTTATGCTTGCTCTTCTTCTTTGGAGGCTGGATGTGCATCAGTCGGTACTGCTCCGGTAGCTGGAACACAAACACACAGAGTAGATAACGTCTTAACATCGTCGTTAACAGTACAGAAATGATATGGAGGCCTAGTGTTGGATGAATAAAGTATCCTAAAAATTGGAGTATTGTGGTCAAAGGAAGGTGTGTGTGTGTGTGTGTGTGTGTGTGTGTGTGTGTGTGTGTGTCTCTCTCTCTCTACCGGTCCGGTGTGCAGTCTGAAGCCGGTGAGGCTGGCTCCGGTCAGAGGGCTGAAGGAGTTGCCACACACTGGAGGCTTCTCTATCAGAGAGCGCAACGAACTGCCATCCTGGGTACCAGGCCAGTCTATCATACCTACAGACACAGGAAAGAGGGAAAACAGACAATTTATTACAGAGAAAAGAGAGATGGGGGAAGAGGCAAGTGAGGTGGGATACTCAGCGGGATGGGTCCACAGAAATCACTTACAGACAGACATAGTAAAAGTGACGAATGGTAGTTCACCTGGTAACTCTGGCAGGAAGTTGCTGAGCTTTTCCTTGACTTTCTTGCCACAGAACTTGTTGTAAGCGTGTTCCAGGTTGTAATGGGTGATGAGGTTGGTGTTGCCCGTAAGCTCATTGCCCACTGTGAGGCACATTTTTAAAATACACGGTCAATGCAGTAACAAGATCCAGAGTTTGTCCACACGGACGTCAATGTCCCATACTACTAGGGTCCAGACTCCAGAGGGAGTAACTTGTGATGGCTAATATAGGAAGTGCACTTAGAAATTGATATAGCAATATAACATACACACAAAACACGCTGGGCTCTTAGCCAACAGCCAGCTAGCTCAGAAAGGCTAACGTTAGTTAATGTTATTATTAGAAAATAACCTAAGGGGCTAGCAAAAAATACTTCAAATCCTCCACTCGGGTACGAATAAACATATTACGTAGTGCCCACACTGAAATGTTAACTGTACCTGGTAGTTCTCGCAGTAAATAAAAAGGTTCGTTCATGGCTCCCGGTTTCCGTAGAGCAGGCCCCTCATCCCCGAGCTGAGGTGGCATCTGGGCCGCCATCGGGACTTGGTTAGGCGGTAGAGGGGGTGGTGGATTTCCCGGTCCAAATCCCAGAGACGATGATCGGGGAGGTCCCTGAGCATCATTTTGCCCATACAGAGTTGAAAACATTTCCGTCATATCTATTGCGAGTAATACATTTAAATAACTAATACATCGATGTCTTCCTAAAGCAATACGGTTAGTTTTGTACACATGTGACTACAGACGAGAATCTGACAACATCGCTTGACTAGTCTCTACTCCTTTGTGGTATAGTTGTATACTGTCATTGCATATTTTCGATTGGAGAAGTACCGTAATACCAGGAATATATTGGCCGACAAAATGTGTAATGACGATGGCCTTACTCCCCACTACAAAAGTGTGCGTTTCTAAAGTTCATATTGTAACGACCCTTGGTTTATAACCGCGGAAATCGACCTTGCCACATGAGCATGCTTTTGCGGCACAGTCGATAGCGCGCCGGACCTCGGGCTAGAAGGTCGAGGGTTCGAGACCTGCTCCCTGCCTGTTTCGTTACAATATAGTACACTTGATTAAGCACTCTAGCTACTAAATGAAGGCAAATGTGTTTTTTATTTTTTTATTCGGTGTTTATTTAATGACAAAAACAGGGCACATAATAAAACAGAACTGGTATACTAAGTACAAAAATGTAGCATGTCAAGGAAGACACATTTCAGTTGAAGGTATTCAGTTGTACAACAAACTAGGTGTCCCCCTTTCCAATCTGCTTTAGTACAGGGCTGTACTCAGGGTCATCAAAGGTCGCAGGTGGGCAGAGGGAGGAAGAGAGCGTATGGAACTCGCTAACAAGATGCCCAAAAATGCAGGAATTGACAAAAACAAACAAGGGGAAAAAAATCCTTAAAATATGTTCCTACAGTAGGCCGATGCTAGTCTCTATGGACGCAGACTAATGAAAATATGTGTGCGCTACAATCACCATTGTATAGCAGGGGCAGCCTAATCTTCATAACATCTGTTTTTGACAGCTAAACCAAAGCCAAAATGTACACCGACTCATTTATTCCATTCCATTTACAACTCATTGGATCTGGGCGGCGCACAATTGGCCCTGCGTCGTCCGGGTTAGGCCGTCATTCTAAATGATTTGCCTAGTTAAATAAAATCTGGGCACCAATGAATCATGATTCTCGCTCTCTCGCTCACTCATGTAATGGAGCTTCTTCTAGCTTGTTCAGCTGATCCAGTTTGCACCGTAGCTCCCCCCCATCGATCAGTTTGTTGATGTCATCCTGTATAGGTGCCACACACGCACGTGTCAAAAGTCTACTTAAGCCAAAGGGATGGTGCCCAACCTGGAAAGTCATTAGTATATATTTTCTTAACTGCTTATGGATGTTATTTTCTGTTGCAATACTAGACTTATCCTGTACGTTATCTCGTGTACCTTTAGCAACTTTGTGTGTTGTTTCACCAACTTCCTCATTTTTTAAACGTTCTTTATGTTTTAGAGTACCCGCTAGAAACCACCGTCTACGGAACGACAACGGGTACAAAACATTTTTTTGCTTTTCTGTCAGTGTCCGCATGCGCAGTCAAGTGTCATATGTCGCGCTCATTCACGTTGAGCAATCTTTGGTTGAGCAATCTTTGGTTGAGCTCTTGCTGCTTCAGCTGTCACCACTGAGGTATAATAAGAACGGCTGTCACTGTGCTCAACCCCCTTTCTTTCTCTTCTCATGCTGAGGGAACATGGGGTTGATCACCGGAGTTATTGCTTTCTTTTACCACTTACCTCAAATATACAAATGGCTATTCAAGCCTTATTACATCTTGTCTATATTGATGTCCTCCGCATTCCTCATACTTCGCAAGTGTCCGGGACTTTGCGAAAACCTCAACACAGAACGGGAGGACGGGAACCCATGCGACTTTGACTGGGTCAGTATCGGGTAGAGTTGCTCTTGCGCTAAATCTTGCGGTGTTTATTGTTACCGTAAATGTTGCAATACTTGCATGTAATATTATGGGGCCTATGTCTTACAGAGAGAAGTGGAGATTCTTATGTTTCTCAGTGCGATTGTCATGATGAAGAACAGAAGAGCCAGTAGGTGCAGAGTGAAACACAAATACACACACACACACACACACACACAGGTCTGGCCATGTAGCCGTGGGTGAGCCCACTGTTGTCACTGAACATCTCTCATAGGTTTACAGTATAAACAGTAAACATCAGAACAAACACATACACTGTTATTTCAATTTTCCCAACAAACCCGGTCCCTCACATCTTGTAAACCATCTACTGAGATTACAGCACTCCCAAGGTTCATCTGCTTGTTCATTGGCTCTTGACAATGTGTTTGTTTTGTAAACATGAGAATACAGTTGTGAGGGGGGGGGGGGGTGTTAACTCCTCCTACCCCCCTTCCCTATCCTTGAGTCTTATTATTGTTCTCTCTACTCATCCCCCCAGTTTCTCCCTCCCCATCACTCTATTCATCCCCCCAGTCTCTCTTGCCCCTCTCTCGCTACTCCTTCCCCCAGTCTCCCCCCTCTCTCTGTTTCTCTGTCATGAACACTAACCTTTCTCCTGTTCTCCAGTCACATTAGAGCAGCATGCAGGGAACCTGTTTATGTTCAGTAAGGTGGCCAACGTCATCCTCTTCTTCAGGCTGGACATCAGACTGGGCATCTTCTACTTCGCTCTGTGTATTGGTGAGCTGCTTGTCACACTGCCCTTCATGTCACTGCTCTCAGTCAGTTAATATGCATTATAACTAGTGACCAGAGGAAGTTGGTGCGCTCCTTGTTAAGACAAGACGATGCTTGCTTCAGGGATGGATTTGCACTTCGACTTTACTGGTCAAAACCAACCAGTCTGTCTGTGCTCTGTGAGTGAATTTGACAGCATGTGTTAGGGTTAGTACCAAGTAAATATTCTACAATGTCAATAATGTTTCTGTTTCCTTTCCTGTCCAAGCATTCGTCATGACCTGTAAACCGCCACTCTACATGGGCCCAGAGTACATCAAGTACTTCAGTGAAAAGACCATAGATGTAAGTGGGGTGATCCAAGACTTGAGACGTGACAGCCATGAGTGTGAAGACTCGACGCCATACTGTAGGCTGTTGAGTCTATGTAACGGATGTGAAATGGCTAGCTAGTTAGCGGTGTTCGCGCTAAATAGCGTTTCAATCGGTGACGTCACTTGCTCTGAGACCTTGAAGTAGTAGTTCCCCTTGCTCTGCAAGGGCCGCGGCTTTTGTGGAGCGATGGGTAACGATGCTTCGAGGGTGACTGTTGTTGATGTGTGCAGAGGGTCCCTGGTTCGCGCCCGGGTATGGGCGAGGGTACGGTCTAAAGTTATACTGTTACATCTAGTTAACTGAGACTTTCATTACCATATTACTGACTGTGAGCATTAGTTTTAGCTTATTTACAACAGGCTAAGTGTTGCTAATCCATGTTCTACTGCTCTAGTATCCGTGCTTGCCAGCCTAGTGACAATACTTTTAGTAGGGAGACACCTGGCTGGAAACCAGACTACTGATACAGTGATTGTGATCTACTCAGGTAATCTGATCTGGTCTAATCCCATTGGACAGGAGGAGCTGAATCATGATACTCGCGTGACGTGGATCGTTGAGTTCTATGCTAACTGGTCTCCCGAGTGCCAGTCCTTCGCCCCCGTCTTTGCTGACCTTTCCCTCAAGTTAGTATTCTCCATCTCTCCTCTATCAGCGTGACTTCACCCCTCCTCTACTCTTCCTCCAGTGAAACACATCTTTCTAATGTTGTTGTGTTAACTAAACATGGCTGTCGCTTGTTCTCTTCCCTCTGTTATGCAGGTATAACTGTGCAGGACTGCGGTTTGGGAAGATAGACGCTGGCCGGTACGGAGAGGTGGCTCAGAGGTAAGACTTTCCCTCTCTGATGTTGGTAGTGTCCCTTACAAACTACATTTTCACCAGAATGCAAACAAAATGTAATTTATATTGACATTCAGTCTACAGTCTGTCTAGAAGTTAGATGAGAAGGGGCCTCCTATTTCTATAGTCTGACACTTTTTCTGCCCTTCTCTGCAGGTACAAGGTTAGCACCTCCCCTCTGGCCAAGCAGCTCCCCACATTGGTGCTTTTCCAGTCAGGGCGGGAGGTCATGAGACGTCCAATGGTGGACAATAAGTGTCGAGCAGTGTCCTGGACTTTCAACGAGGTGTGTTGCGTAGGGATCACTAATCTGTGTGTGTATGCGCGCCTTACTTTTTGAAGTGTGTGAATGGCTTTGGGTCCCCACTCACACACCCGTTTGTCTCATTCTGTTCTAGGAGAACATCATCCGCGAGTTCAACCTGAACGAGCTCTTCGAGGCATCAAAGAAGATAAAGGGTCGTGGCGAGAACAGCCCCTTACCACCAGAGGGCAGCGAAGAGCCTCAACCTGAACCGGACACCCCAGCAGAGAGCAAGAAAGACCAGTAGCGACCAAGGGAGAACAGGGACTAGATTCCTCTACCAGTCGTGCACACAGTTCAGAATGAGCCATCTAAAACGGAAACATCTAACCGTCCTAATTATTGATGCCTTAAGGTCCAATGCAGCAGTTCAATAGATTAAGATTATTCTGCGTAACAATGAAGTACCTAAATTGTGATCAATTTAAAACAAAATGGTTTTTAAAAAAGAAACAAATAGCAAAATTCTTGCTTGAGAAATTTCTAAGACTTTCTGGGAGTGGTTTGAGTGGGGAAGGGGAAAACTAGTTATTGGTAGAGGTTTGGAACTAATTTAGCACATGGTGATGTCACCATGGAAGGCCAAAACTCCCTCCCATCAAAACAGGCTGAAATTACAGTAATTATTTTCAAACAGCTCCTACACTAAAAGGGCATTGACATTATTTTCACAATATTATTCCAACCTCCGTGTGGAAATATATATAAAACACAGGAAAATCAAGTTGGATTGCACTGGGCCTTTAAATGATTGAAATGAAAATGCCTTACACTACCATCTCACTCATTCATCCATATTAGTTATTCTGTGACTTTCAGTCCACTTGTTTTTTCATGTCCTGCTGCTTTTTGGGTCATATTTTTCAAGACCAAAATAATTAATTCAAACTGACAGTTTGTAGGCTATAATCTGTTCTGCCAAAAGTGAAATAAAACTGTTCAATGCTCTGAGACCCCCGTACGCTCTTGGCTGATCTTTGATTGAAGACAGACACGCTTTTCAGTCAGGTTGACCTTTTATTCTGAGAAGACACCTTAAACTCTTAAGGCCATTTTGGAAATGTCTTCTCCATGTTCTTCAGAAATATTTGACACTCTCCATTCAGCACAACCCACAACAATAGCAGCATTCTTATTTACTCACATATATTCTGTTGTTCAAAGCCCCCTTCCCCACCAGGAGAAAGTAAGACTCTCTAACCCTGTATGTCTGACTGCTTGTACTCATATAAACCAGGTGTGCGTTTGACAAGGATATTCTCACACACACCGGGAGTACATTCAACACAACACACAAAATCACATGCACACCTACTGTACACGAGGGGGGGGGGGGCATACAAACACTGACTGTGGCCACACTGCTGTGTGATTGGATGATAGTTTGTGTGCTTCAGAATTCCCTGAACAAAAACGTGCTACATTCAGCTAGCTTTGACATTCCAACTCTGTAGTGGGCTTGGATTAAACATACCACCTCCTCCTCTCAACCACGCACACTCCTGACACACAAACACATATTTCTGTTTCTGACTGTGCCTTCCTAAACCTATTCATGGGCAAAATGTTAACTGTACCATAAAGATATTTTTTTTTAAACAACAGAAAGCAGATAAGGAAATCAAGAGGCCAGACAGAATGTCAACAAAACCAATTAAAATATGAAATACAATAGTTGTAAGAAATACTTTAAAATATATTTTTTAAACGCTTTGTTTTACTACGAACGGTCTCAAGGCAAAAAACGATCAAAACAGTCCTCAATTTCAAACCAACCCCGGCATCTGTCGCCTCCTAGACACATCATACATATACAAACAAAGAAAAAATAATACCTATGTTTATATCACCCCCCCAGAATTTGATTTGTTGGAATCTTCCAATTATATTAGAATCTAAGGACAAGGCACTATGATAGGGATGTGGTCTCTGGGTAGAAGTTACACTTCTGGGAATAGATTTAGAACCAGCTTACACTCCCTTAGTGCCCTAACAATTAGGGGCAAAAGGCCTCAATGTGTAGCGGCAACTTCCTCCAACTCCTGGATATAGAGATTGGTTTGGAATTGTGTTCAGAACGCAAAGGTTTTTCTGTCCGGTAAAATAAACATGACCCCTCACACTCTTAACATGTTTGGCTGACCATCCTTAAAGTTTTTCTAGCACTGATTGACAGAAAACATTTTGAACACCAAAATGACAGGCAAATCATTTAAAAGCTACGAAGAGAGAATTTGCATAATGTATCAATAATAAACATTTCTAGTGTACATTCCACAAAGAGGCGTGTACTGTATTTATGATTCGGAATAAACATTTTCTTTGTGGCTTTCAACATCCTCAGTGACGGGCCTCTTCAGCTGGCCGTCATATATACGATCACCAATCTCTTTGGATGAGAACTGCAGCGAGCTCTATGACTGGCTGATACAGCCATCAATCAAAACAAGCGATTAGTCTAACTCACATTCATAGTCATTCACAAACCCCAAAACGCTATCTCCAGCATCTGAACAATTGACCCAATAATTCTTAAAGATTCTTTAGGCATTTATATAAAAAACAATATAAAAAAAAGCTTTATAAAACTCAAATTAAACTGTGTTTGCAGGGGTTGAGGCATCATCTCTGCAGTCTAAATATTCGCTGCAGACTAATTACATGGGTGATCCATTGTGATTGGTCCATCCATTTGAATGGGACAGGAAGTCTTGAACCACTGAGCGCCACAATTGGTCAACAGTCCATATGCGCCCTCTCAGGCTCCATACTGATTGGTTCAAATGCACTCCTTTCCAGGATTATATTTTATCGTATAAATTCTCCATGTCCTAACGTACCGAAATAAATAATCTTTGTATATATGCGTTAAAGAGTTTAGTACCCAGCTGTCATAACAACGTTCATGTTATACAGTCTATGGCTCACAGACTGCGGAGAGGTTGTCCCATTCCATTACTGGTCAACATTCAGAGTTTCACTTCAGTCGCAATTCGATCCAAGACGAAAGAAAGATCGGCAGTGAAAAGATGACCAGTGGCATTATAAAAGATACTAAAGTCATTGAAGTACCAGTGAGCCAAACACTTCTGTTCCACTATCCACTCCATATTGACCAAGAGCAGAGGATAGTCCTTTCATTGTGTGCGTGCATGTGATTGAATAACCATCTCCAAGTCTCCTCAGAGTAAGAACATTGGAATCTGTCCAGTGGAACATTCTATCTTCGGCTGAGGCGGATGTCTGTCACTCAAACCGATATCTCATAGGTGGTCCCTCCAACGCCAGTCACCTTCTTCACCCCGCCCACTGGTTTGGATGTGCTGTGATTGGCCAAGCCTGGGCGAGAGGTGGATCTGATTGTATAGGCATTAGGAAAAGGGGAGGGGGTTAAGGATGTAGATAGGGGTGACAGATGGAGGAGTGAGAAGAAGAGGTGAGTAGGTCCGATTCAAAAATAGACTAATAGAACAGGCCTTATGATAAGGTTACAAGAGTAGAAAGATCATTGAAAAGGAGGAAAAAGAGCCCAGAAATAGACAGTGAGAAAACAGTAGCATACTATAACTGCTCATGCTAACAAACACAATCACTCCTGTTTCACACTCCTAAACACATACTTGCATGCCTCTATATCAAGTAAACAGACTACAGATATCCTATTACACAGTTATACCCGAGCATGGTTTTGATCAACTTTAAAAAGACAGACTCCTCATAGACAAACACACACACAATCCAGCAGAAACACACTGACATCAAGAGGAGGAAAAGGAAGACTCACACAGATCAGGGAGGAAGAGGGCTCATATAGATCAATCAGGGAGGAAGAGGATGAAGAGTAGCAGGCTCGTGGCTCAGATCTCTACTCACTGTGGAGCCTGGGTCACTCTGACTCCGCCCTCTCCCGACAAACTGGCTCCTCCCATTGACCGAGCCTTGTGCTGGAGCCCTGCCTCCCCGGTGTAGGAGGGGGACTTCCTTAGGGAGGGGCCTCTGGGCGGGGGAGACACAGGGGGGTCCGGGGAACAGGCATGCGGGGAGGAGGGGGAGTGCTGTTCAGAGACGGGAGGAAGGGGGCGAATGGAGGAGGTGGCACGGAGGTGTGGGTGTCTGGAGTCCTGGTGTAGGAGGTGGTGCTGTGTCTCAGGGTGGGCAGCGTGTGGGGGATTCGGCGGGGGAGGGCTGAAGGTGCGGAGGTATGCCCTGTTGGGGGAGGAGAAAGAGGCAGAGCCCTGGAGCAGCTGGCCCTCTCTCTGCTGGGCCATCTGTGCTGAGAGGAAGGGTGAGGTGTACCCCTGCAAGGGCACGTCCCTGACCCCGGGGGGCGGCGAGGAGGTCATCGCCGTGGGAAACGCTGCAGGGGCGTGGGGCTTCTGTGGGGACAACTCGTGAGCGGCCGACTCAAACTCAGGGCTCTCGGACGGCGTCAGCAGGCTGTCGTAGGACAGGCTGCCGTTCTGAGGTGTCTGATTGGCCAGGCTCTTGTAGCTGGTGTCGGTGGTGCCCTCTGATTGGAGCGTGCCCAGAGTATTATGGTGTGTGTGGGCAGAGCGCATGCTGGAGGAGTGAGAACCACCGGTGGACAGGACCAGAGAGGAGGGGTAAGAAGTGTACGACCGCCCCCCTAGGGAGTACCCGGAGATACCCCCCGCAACCTCCCCACCCGTCCCACTGGACCCCCCGGGGCCTTCGCCCCTCTCCCCTCCACGTGCCGCCAAACCAATTACCGACCCCCCATCCAGGCTGCTGGGCTCAGACCGATAGCTGGCCTGGCGACTCGATTGGAGAATGGAGGGGGAGTCCAGACTGTCCCCACGAATCATCTGGAGAGCGAGAGATAGAGAGAGGCAAGGAGAGCAGTAAGAGGTAGTGAAGGTAGAATGGAGGGAGGGAGGGAGGGAGGGAGGGAGGGAGGGAGGGAGGGAGGGAGGGAGGGAGGGAGGGAGGGAGGGAGGGAGGGAGGGAGGGAGGGAGGGAGGGAGGGAGGGAACATATGTTACAAAAGGGATTACTTTGAGGAGACATTCCTCAACAGAAGACAACAGACACTAGAGGACTTCTGGGGAATCACACGATCAAGACCACTAACATCAGCACCACAAGAACAAACACCTCAGAAGATACAGGCATTGGAAGTAGATGGAGTCACGAGCACAGACCTTTTCACAGACATTCACGACACACACAGAGAGATGACACTAACAGACTTACTCATCAACCGATGGCCACAGAGCGATCAATTCAATGTAAAGGAAAGAAGGGACAGGACCCGAGAGGGGCCTGTCAGAAACCTCTGCTCGTCCCACCTGGATGCCCTCGGCTTAACCCTTCTACAGCGGATCCATCAACTGATTTGACCTTTTGTTTAACGTGTGTGTACGCGTACCTTGTTTGGGTGTGTCAGAGCTGTGTGGTTCCTCTGTGGGCTGCTATAGGCCGGCCGGTACTTGTACATAGAGGGAGTGGACGGACCTTCAGACAGCAAGCTGCTTTCTGAGGGGAAAAAAACATGTTTATATATAAAAAAACAGTGTTACAAACTAGACAGCACGTCCGTGTGGGATACTTGAGCGAGTGTGTGTGCGCGTGCGTTCACTGCTCACCCTCGGTGTCTGCGCGGGGCAGGCCAGGGTAGCGGACCTCCGGTTTGGGAGGAGGTGGAGGCTCTGCATCTGCTGACTGGCTCTCCATCTGCTCCAAACTGCTCTTAGACTGACAGGGACAGGAAAGGGACAAGACTGTTCATATGACACAAATGAGAGTGAGCGCTGCATCTGTGAAAACCCCTGTATGTTAGATCTGTGTGTGTGTGTGTGTACCCGGCTGCTGTGGTGGTCGTTCTGGATGCCGTTGTCCAGGACTTTGGCCTCTAGCTGCGCCTCGGAGAGAGGAGGACGGAGAAAGGGAGGCTGCACCTCCACTGTCTGCTTCCCCCGCCACCGCCCCACGTACCTGACAGACGGGAAAACACATGAACGACCCTAAACTTACCACTGAAACTTCATACTCCATTACACACACACATATATATTGCTAGATATTTTACTTAATTAACAACCATAACTCTTAAGCTACACCGAGTTGTCCCCCCCGAGAGTCTTGTTCAACCAGAAGCTGCAACAGCAGAGGAAAACAGGAGGAATGAAGGAGAGATGGTCACTAACCTGGGAGCCTGAGAGCTACAGAGCACGTGCGAGACGTTCCTAAGACAGCCATTGGTGAAAGGGTTAACTCCACCCCTAAACTTCCCTGTAACCTGAGAGAGCGAGAGACACAGAGAGAGAATCCATTTTTAGATAATCTGGATCATGTTGGCCCTCTCAGAGGAGCACACCCAGATAGACAGACGTACCTGCTCGTTAGTGGTCCTACCCCGAGCTACCAGTACCATGTGGAAACCAGTAAGACCTGCTACTGGGATGAAGAAGAGACCAGCGGTACACATCGTAGCCATACTGGGAACACACAGTCAAGGACACAAACTAAATCAGTGCAACAACAAGACTGTGTGTGTGTCTATGGTCGTGTCTACACTTCACACTTACATGTGACTTCTGCTATCAGAATAGGAAGATCGCATTGAAAAGACGGGTTTAGATGCACAAAAGTGGCTTTGTGGTCTGATTGTGTTCAGATCTGTCTGACCACTTCAGGAGCTGGTCAGAGATGCATTGTGTGTAGATTTCTCCTCAGTCTGGACACAATCAGGCTACCGAAAGCATATAGAGTCAGCGCTCCTCCCACAAGTCTCCACAAAAATTGTGTTTTGGGAACGAGAGGCACCTTTTCATTATAACGTTGGGGGAAATACGTTCCTAGCGTGTGAGGAACGTGTTTGCTGGACTCCTAAACGCTAAACAGCTAGCTAACTAAAAAAATATATATATTTTTGTTTGGCTAAAGTTATGCTGACCTATTTTCAATCCCTTTAGCGTTGCTTACTAGCTAACAGAGGTTAGCCGGCTAGTTAGCTACAGTAGTTAGCTACTGCCATCGGTTGCTGTATCATATTTAGCCTATTCCACCGTTTGTAGAATGGATACCGGCATTTGAATATAGCGCGAGAAAAGGGAATCCGGACACACTGTGGACACATTTAAATGTAGGTGTCGATGCATGACGAGATCAGAACTCCATGATCAGAACAATAAAGCTACATGAACCTGTCAGGTCTAGACACGGCCTATAAGGATACGTGACAGAGGAGTGAACACTGTCCAGCTGGTGCTGGTGCTGGAGGATGTACAGCAGGCCGAAGCCAAACACACCCATGATGTGGATCGTCAGGGACAACAGGAACAGGAAGAAGTGACGGTAGTTCCTGCGCCCGATACAGTTGTTCACCCACGGGCAGTGGTGGTCAAAGTCCTGCCAGGTCACACACACACACACACACACGTCAAACGGTCACAAAAGGGTCAAGAAATAAGACAAAAAATACCAATCAAATAACTGTTTTGCTGATATTTCTACGGCTGCCTCTGACAACTTGTTACGACACAGTTGTCACCGGTCATACCGCGTGTAATGTTAGCACGGTGGCAGTCTGGAGCAGTGTGTGTGTGTGTGTGTGTGTTTACCTCCACACAGTTGTCACACACAGAGCAGTGTGAACAGCGGGGCGGTCTGTAGAAACGGCAGCTGGAGCACCACTTCATCCGGACCTGAATGCCCTTAACTTCCACCGTTTTATAGAGCGGAGCGCGGAAATCATCCTCTTTATCCTCATCCTCTTCCGCTGTGAACACACACACACACACACTGAAACACTTTCTTTACACCTTATTAAGACAGGCATCTCTAACACACACTCTGCTTACCTCTGGGAAAGACCCCTGGGTCCATAAAGGTGGCCATGCAGAAGTTGGCGAGGGTGAAGAGGAAGACCACAGCGTTATAGATGGGAATGACGGAGGAGACATGCTCTGACAACCACGGACACCTGGAGGGAGAGGGATGGGGTGAGAGACAGAATTTTTATATGGAATTCAGTGTGTGTGTGTGTGTGAGTGAGTGTTACTCACGTGAAGCAGAAGAAGAGCGTGGTGGAGCCGACCAGGAAAGTGGTAGCCGCGGAGACGGGAACGAAGCGACTGGGTCGGAACGGGCAGGGAGGAGAGGCGGCGGGGCCCCCCACCTCCCCACCTAGTCCCCCACTACTGAACCCCGGCATCAGAGGGAGGGAGAGAGGAGGAGGGAGCGAGGTAGAAGATGTATATCTAAAGAGAAGGATGTTGGAAAGGTCAGAGGGAAGACCTCAGTGTCCGTATGGGATAAGGGGGCATGATGGTAGATGGATGGGAAGGGTCTTAGGTAGCAGAAATAGTATTATTAAAGAAAGCAGCCATTTGGGAGAAACATCTTAAGGTAGCCAGATATTTGCACTTTGGCCACAAAAACCACTTAAACACTTATTTTATAGTAAAGTCTACACCTTTGTTTGCATATGTGTAGATCTTTGCAGGTATATCTACAGCTAGCTAGATAGCTAGCTATACATTTCATATCTTTTGAAAACAAAACTATACAATATCATACAAAAATTGCAACTTTCTAAAAAATATTTCTGTGTGGCTTTCATGTAACCTTATTTGGTGCAACAATATACATAAATCAACCAAATCTTTCCTGTCTACTGCAACAAAGACCCACAAGGGCACACACAATTAACTGCTTTTACAAATACTTCCTGACCTGGTGAGACAACAAACTAACCCTAACCCTCCACCTACATCTATCACTACTATTTACAAACTCTCTTGTAAGGGGCAGAAATTAGGAGGTTGTAGCAGGACTGCCTGTAAAACAACAGAACAGGGGTGTCTAGCAGAGCAGTGACCATCCACTGAACTCTGGTCTTGTACAAGGTGTATCTAGGCACTGAGTGTGTGTGTGTGAGACAATGTGATTGGGTGAGACAGAAAAGTGTGACAGAATGCTTGCAAAGGGGATAGTTCCAGGGTCTATATTCTGGGGAGGCAGCCGTTGGGACAAAAAAATTAAATAAAAAATGTAAAGCTGCCCAGTAAAAATCCAAGCCCGCCCGCATGCAGCTTTTAAAAAGCCTGTATACAAAAGCTCTCAAATGTTGTATACACTATTCAGTGCTCTGTCCGTCTAAGAGAGCGTTCATATCCACAGGTGAGATCAGTCTTGTCTGATCAACTTGGTCAATTAGCTGTTTTTTTTTTTGCTGTTTGTTTTAGTCTTTGTAACAGTGCAGGTTAAACCCATCCCATCTCTGAAACCACCGTAGACACGCCTCCTTTCCCATGATGCCAAGCAGAAAGAGGAAGCCACTCAGACAACTGCAGGTCGTCTCAGTCCAGTGTTCTAGCACATGGTTGTTGTCTATAACAGCACCTCCTGAAACACAGGGAAACAGAGGGCATGTTACACAACTACTAGATTACATCAATAGCATTAACCAACACCACAAGCTTCAACCATTAGTAATTACACACACAAAACCACAAACGCAGCCAAGAACAACATATTGTTGCAAGGTGTGACAATAACGTGTTCTTTACATAGCTAGTTGTTGCATGCCACAGAAGTGTATGTACGTCTAGGGAGTGGCAGGTCGTGTGTTGAAACCTGACAATTATGTCAACTGTACTCCATCTTCATTTCCCAGTAGTGACTAACGAGGTCAAAACGGGTATCTAAAAGCGTTTCTCACGCTCTCTCTCTCTCACACGTATTCATAAATATACAACAGCACACTCACCCACACAGATCTCATGTAATACCTGGGGGATAAGTCCTGTTCCGTTATCACACTGAAAACGGTTCTAAGGCAATGGTGGAACCTGAGCATTAGAACACACCTCTACTACAACCTTCAACAACCTAGCTAGCTACTCTACACACCCCCATCTATGGCAGAGGCGCACAAAAGTACATACCGGTACAATCAACAACACCTGACATACAAAATATTCTGTAGATAATATGTTTAAAGCAAACACTACATATCTTATTAGCACTAAAACAACCCTAAGCCTTCTCTACGCGGACCGTATCTGTATCTGAAAACAGGCTGCTGAATGTTGGAGGTCGTGTGACCTACTGTTAGCAGACGACTAATCATCTCCATGCAGCACACACATCAAATCCCCCTGATTTAAACGGCTGTTAATCCTGAAATATCGCTGTTCAGCAGAGTAACATTACCCTGCCTTTGATCCTGTCACGTTAGCTTCCAAACATTATGTCTATTAGTGAGGAGTCTGACAGCCAGCACTTCACTTATATCAAGTCTGCTAACTCAAACTATAAAGTGTCCGATTGCATGCCCCATCGTCGATGCTAAACACAGCCTGTCAGCTAATCATGTTCTACAGGAGATGCTAGGTATGTAGCTAGTTAGCTGGCTACATAGGCATTGTAATTGTGTCCCAATGAATCTGTACATGTACGTTTATTTTACGCCTGCTGCGATGGGTTAGTGTACATGTGACAAAATTAAAAGACAAGGGGATAATTACTACGCATTTTGAGAGCTGTTGGGACTCGAAAGTTACGTGAAACTGTAACCCCCAGTATAAAAAAAGTGACCTAGCCTAACGTTCGTTACTCCTTAGTCCAAGGACCATTTAAAATGTTAAGGCGAATTGGCTCTGGAAGCCAAAACAGCCAAATACTCCATCTAAACGTGAATCGATTCTCAATTGGGGTACGTTTCTAGAAACACAAAACCCTCTACTTTCATATCACATTAAAACAATTTCACAAATGCAAAATGCACTTACTGTACCGGGTTAACAGTTGCAGCGGACAGTATTTTTCAGTGACATGTTTGTGGCGTTTGTCTTCCGTATACACAGGTGTTCAGATTCGCAGATAACGTTAGCTGTCTGCGTAAACAAACACTAACATGGAAATATGGCCGTGTGGGAACCCAAACGCTATGAAGTTGTGTAACAATTTAACCTTTTGTTTGAAAAATATTAATATTTGATGTTAAAATATAAGGTCATTATGCTTCCAAAATCGTACCGCAAGCGAATCGTTTTCATGTTCAGACCGAGTGTCGTTAAAAATACTCCCCCGCACAGAAGACGCCTTCGTCCAATGACTCGTTATGTATAATGGAACATATAGTCCTGATCAAGGAATACATGTTAGCTGACTAGCTAGCCAAACCAGGGCAAGTTTGTCGCGACGACCTGTGTTTGATCACCGCTTGAGACAGAACTATAAACAATCAGTTACTTAAATATTGGGGAAAGCAGTTCACCAAAAACAGGGCATACCTGACATCCAGGGCTGATGTTTTCAAGTTCTTAATATGTGGGTGAGTTTCGAGTCCCGAGGATAGTTAGCTACTAGCTAGGCCAATGGGCGGGGGGGGGTTATTTTACACTGGCCCGTGTTGAACCAGGCACAAACCCATCACGGCATCCGGAGGAGCGCCCTTCTCAAATCGAACAGTAATCGTGCAACGTCCAGAAACATTATTTTCCATAAAATAAAGGTTTCAATTGAACTAGTTTTAATTTCGGAAGAAAGATTTAACAATCACTTTTGCATGAGAAACAGAATCCTAATAATTACATTCCTTTTATTTTGAGCCGACCCCCGTTGGACAGAGCGGGGCACCTGGCGCCAGGTCGGTTCCAAATCGAATTGCAATCAACTTTCAGCCGGTGCAAAACACACCTGCGCCCGGGCGAGATTAATCGAACCCACTCAATGTTCGCACGCCGGAACTCGCTCCTTTAGGTGGGACGTTTGTCCAATCAGTGATTGAGATTAGCGTCATTCCCACAAATCTCTTGGCCTTCGCGGGTGAGTCGGTATGCCTATGAGGGACAACATTTGAAAGCTTTCAACATGCCAGAGGTCGCTCAGGATAGTGATCTGTTATCTAAAGCAGGTTAAAGAGTCATATCTAAAACATTGCTGGAAATGGCACATTTTATTTAAAAATGTATTTTCACAATAAAAACAATCATACCAAACAGTCTTGTCTGGGAAAACAACTTGAGACCAGTTTCTGTACATTGGAATTAACAAGTTGAATGAAAAAATATTTACAGACGTTTTCCCTCCTCCCTCAACTCCATTCCTCTCCACCCAACACTAAACCCCTCCCTCCTCTATTCAACACTCTCCACCCAACACTTGGGCGGTCTTTCATCTCTCCCTTATCAGTTGAGTGTGAAGCCAAATATTGACAGAACAGATACCACTCTCCTAGTCTAGGTACCACTCTGTTAAGCTATCCTTCCAACCCTTGTCATATGCCAAAGATAGATTTTTGGTACAAGGAGTGTAAATGTTAGCTAAACAGAGCAAGCAGGCTACTGCTCTGCTGCCCCAAACTCTGTGCTACTGAAAATAAACTCCTTGACAAGAGCCATCAGATTTCAGACATTCTGCATCTCTCGCTCTTCCTCTGGCGTTTTCCCCTCTCTCCTCCTCTATTTGAGGTCGATAAAGCGAATGTCCATGATGAGCAGTGTGTGTCTGGGGAGGGGTCTTGGGGCGGGCGAGAGCACAGTCATCACCTGTGCCTGTGTGTCCACGTTAGTCACCACAATGAACCCACACACCGGGCTCTCCAGCAAGCCCCTGCGCACCCCCCCAGCCACCTCCTCCCCCTCATCGGCACAGCTTACGCTCAGTACGTGGTGCGTGAGATCGCGACCTGGGGTCACAGGGACAAGCTTCAGCTGGGTATCGTCCTGCGACATCCCCAGAGGAAGGCACGAATCGGGGATGGATGGCGCTCCGATCTTGTAGATGCGCACGTCAGAAAAGCGCACGTCGAAGGCGTGAGGGTAGAATGAGACACCGCGGAAACCGTAGAAGTACTCCCGGATCTTGTCGTCCCGAGCCTCGCGCCGGCAGTCTTTGGAGCGCTCCACGACCCCTCCGGATTTGGGTAACAGCACGACTCGGACGAAATGCGGCAGGTCCCGCTTCAGCTCGTTGTAGAGCCTCTCCTGGTCCAGCACCAGAACCACATCCACCTCAAAGGCTGAGGCGCAGTGGACCAGGGCCTGGTATCCAGAACCCTTTACCCATCCACAGGTGTTGATGATGCAGCCGCCCACACTGGCTTTCCTGTTCACCTCACAGCGCTGGGAAAACACCTCCGCCAGACATGATGTCAACTAGGAGGGAGGGGGAGAGAAAGAGAGAAATGGATGGGGAAGAAAGAGCGAGAAAGATTACATACACCAGGGGGGAAAAGTCCATCACAAAGTTCTGGGTTCATATAACCTAATGCCATAACCAGAGGTGATCGGTGTCATCTTTCACCTTGTTGTAGAGTTTGATGTTGGTTCCTGGTGTGGTGGAGCCAAAGTGGTAGACCAGCGGAGCCTGTACTGAGTACCCCTCCTCCACGTCAGCGGGACGCTCAATACACAGCGCTGACATTGTGCCCGGGACTGACACCTGACAGGAAAGCATCACGTCATCAACAGCACTAACCAGACACAGCCAGTCAACACAATCACAGAAACATGATTCATTTCAATATTACATGCAATTATCCTTATTAGCATAATAGCAGTGCTAGTAGAGGGGACCAGTAGCAAAGAGGCGATATGCACGCCTCCATCCACAGAGACAACGTATTCATGTCTCACCCCACTCTGGCCCACGTCGAGCTCCACCAGTGTAGGCCTCCTGCCCAGTCTGACAGCGTAGCTCAGCAACAGCCTGCACACCGTCGACTTCCCCACGTCTGTAGGCCCCACCACCATCACCTGGGGGACAACGTTGAAGCAACGTTTACACAACAAGCGAGCATACACACACTGACCAAGGGCCACTTCTCACAGACACACACACACACAGCCGAACACTGACCCGTGGGCCCCTTTCGTTGTCTCTCTCCGCCTGTCGTCTCATCTGTTCCAGTGCGGCGTGGGTGTTCAGGTAGAGCAGCATGGGTGTGTCCTTTGATACGTACGCCACCTAGAAGAGAGCGAGATCAACATATTTCTGCATCCTTCACTCCTAGCAGTGGCAGATACCAAGGCAGACGTTTCAGCCATGCACATATCCCCCTCCATTCATCGGTTACTCCTCCACAGCCTCTCACCTCTGTCTTCCCTGAGAGAGAAACACTGCAGCCCTGCCAGGTGAACACAGCGATCTTGGAGCCCGGTGGGAACGTGTACTTCTTGTTGCGGTTGAGCTCCGAACCAAAGACTTCAGCCAATCCCGTGAGCAGCTCCAGCTGCACCTTCTCCCCAGCCTCCACCTCGAACCGCAGCTCTGTCTCTTTCTCCAGGTCGAACCTCGTCCCCCCCCCACCAGCACCCGCCCCAGCCCCCGCAGCCTCCTCACCAGTCTTCTCTGGGCCCTCAGTCGCCATGGCTGTACAGAGACAAAGTTTCGATTTAGCCTCAACAACACTGATACTTCACCGACATGGCTGCTTCTTCTCTGCCATGTGATAAGTTAAATTCAGTTGAATTGAAGCAACAGCCACTAGTATGCACGGTCCAATAGTATCCACATCACTTTCATGTGCATATCTGGTGGCACATGAAAGTTAGCCGCATCCCCCTACCAACCCTCACTCACCTGCTTCTCCCTGGCCGCTCTTCCTGCACATCTATCCCTCCATCAGTTATCTAAATATAATTTAGCCTTAACGGCGAGCGGGGCTGCAGACCCTGATGAGTCTTGTGTTGTTATATTTGTACATTTGTTACAGTGGAGCAGAGTGAGCAAAGTTGATCCATTGTATCATTTCATCACGTGTTATAAGTACACTGTCGTGCAACCTCTGTGCCAGAGAGGGGAAATTGAGCACAGCTTCACCACAGGCATGCTTGCAGCAGAGAAGACGGCTTGTCGCTAGCCTAAACATTTTTTATTTCTTTTTTAAATATACCCATATTACCAGAGATACCTTTTCTCTCTATCGGGAATCACACTCATTTGATGTAATTTCACAAACCATGTCACGGTCCGCTAATTATTGGTTTGATAACAATGTTGTCCAGTCATGTTACATAGCTAGCTAACCACCTAGTAACTTCACAGTAGGTCTAGGCAACTGAGATGTTTTATTTAACTCAGCGAGTCTTATGAACAAATTCTTATTTACAATGACGACCTACCACGACCAAGACCAAACACAGCCGGTTGTGATACCTGGAATCGAACCAGGGTCTGTAGTGACACCTCTAGCACTGAGATGCAGTACCTTAGACGGCTTCGCCACTGAATGGCAGAGGAAGAAAGAAAAAGGGCATGCTACTCATGAAATGTGCTTCAAAGATTAATATAGGCCTAATGGAAACCTAAGCTAAATAAAAAAATGTATTTTTGGTGCTCCTTAATTTGTTTGACGCCTAACGTTTGAAAGTTGTGAGCAGTGTGTGTTTGTGGTAGAGAGGGAGGGAGATGTGTGTGTTAACTGAAAAGTAAAGGTTTTATGCAGTGTTTTCCCTTACTGCCACAATGACACGCAGATCATTATGCATGTAAAGTTATATTCCTTCCTTCCATTCCTCCAGCCAAATCACAGGTAGGCCTATACAAATATGAGCAAATCAGCCATTCTGTTCAGTATTCTATAATACACTGAACAGTGTAAAGTTAAATTCAACGTGTTGTACTGAGTAGAAGGGCGACTTTCAATGACAGGTTTCTGCGTAACACATAAGCAGAACATCTGAAACCGGAACAAACGTCCGGGGACGGGGCGAACAGGACAATAGGCCACTGACATCTCCCCCCCCATCGTTAGTAAAAATGTGGCATGGCATCGCATCGTTAGTAAAAACGTGGTATTGTGACAACACTACAAGTCTCTGGTACAGGCCAAAGCAGAACAGTAACGAGTGCCAATCATTTACAACACGTAGCATAAATTACATGTTGAGAAGCTACAAATACGTTGATCAAGAGGGGTGTTTATTTCTACCTTTATATATGAACAACTTTTAACGGATAGGTACAAAAAAGTGAGCGTATAAAGTCCAATATCATGCGAAAAGTAAATAACAATGCTAGCTAATGTTAGCATGTAGGCCAGCTATCCGGCAATGCCTGGCTAGAACCGTACCAGCGCAAACCTGCTTGAATGCATAGAACTGAGAGTTTATATATTTATATCCTTTTTTTTTTTAGATAATCGTTTGTGCCAACATACTACATTTGCTACTTACAGGATAAGTGATTGGTCCTAAATTCGTTTTCAAAGCGTCCTCCACCTCACCGGAAGACCACCATAGAACGATAGTCCGACAGACGTCATTCTTCTTAGAACCAATCAGCGTCTGTGATTGTGTAGCTCGTTGACGCGTTTAAAAAAAGTATGAAATCCGGTTGATTTAATTTGCGGTGCTTTTGTTGAAGCACAAAAGCCTATGCTTGCACACATTCCATACTTTTCGAAGCAAAGACAGAAGAACAGTATACAAACAAAGCAGCTTTATTCTCCATAGATTAAAAAATATATATATATATATATATTAAAAAACATTAGATAAGACATCTCACATTGGAAATTGATGAGTGGATAATCAGCAATAGCAGCAAATTTACTGAACAAAAGTATAAACGCAACATGTAAAGTGTCTGTCCCATGTTTCATCAGCTGCACAAAAAGCTTATTTCTCTCGAAATTTGTGCACAAATTTGTATACATCCCTGTTAGTGAGCATTTCTCCTTTGCCAAGATAATCCATCCACCTGACAGGTGTGGCATATCAAGAAGCTGATTAAACAGTATGATCATTACACAGGTGCATCTTGTGCTGGGGACAATAAAAGTCAGCTCTAAAATGTGCAATTTTGTCACGCAACACAATGCCACAGATGTCTCACGGTTTGAGGGAGTGTGCAATTGGCATGCAGACTGGAGGACTGTCCACTGGAGCTGTTGCCAGATAATTTAATGTATATTTCTCTACCATAAGCTGCCTCTGTTTTAGATAATTTGGAAGTACGTCCAACCGGCCTCACAATCGCAGACCATGTGTAACCGCGGCAGCCCGGGACCTCCACATCCGGCTTCTTCATGGTCTGAGACCAGCCACCCGGACGGCTGATAACTGTGGGTTTGAACAACCAAATCATTTCTGCATAAACTGTTAGAACATTTCAGAGACGCTCACCTGAGTGCTCGTCTGCATCTTAACTGACTTCAGTGGGCAAATGCTCACCTTTGATAGCCACTGTCATGCTGGGGACGTATGCTCTTCACGGATGAATCCTGGTTTCAACTGTACCGGGCAGATGCCAGACAGTGTGTATGGCCTCATGTGGCCAATTGGTTTGCTGACATCAACGTCGTGAACAGAGTGCCCCATGGTGGGGTTATGGTATGGGCAGACAACAAACACAATTGCATTTTATCAATGGCAGTTTGAATACACAGAGACACCGTGATGAGATCCTGAGGCCCATTGTCGTACCATACATTCGCCACCTATCCTCATGTTTTAGCATGATAATGCACGGCCCCATGTCGCAAGGATCTGTACACAATTCCTGGAAGCTGAAAAGGTCCCAGTTCTTCCATGGCCTGCATACTCACCAGACATGTCACCCATTGAGCATGTGTGGTATGCTCTGGATCGATATGTATGACAGCGAGTTCCAGTTCCCACCATTGTCTAGCAACTTCAGATAGCAATTGAAGAGGAGTGGGACAACATTCCACAGGCCATAATCAACAAGCTGATCAACTCTATGCGAAGTCAATGTGTTGCGCTCAATGAGGCAAATAGTGGTCACCAGATACTGATTGGTTTATTGATCTATGGTATCTGCAGTGCTTGACTAGGGCAGGAGCTCACCGGAGCTGAGTACCGGCACCTAATACTGCTTGAGCACCTGTTTATCTTACAGAATATTAGCTAAAAGTATTGTGGAGCTCCTATACCTTGATATAGACAGTACCGGCACCCAAAATGAGTACCAGCACATATTTCAGTCCAAGTCAAGCACTGGGTATCTGTGACCAACATATGCATGTCTGTTCGATCCATAAATGAGGGCCTAATGAAGTTATTCATTTGGCTGATTTCCTTATGAACTGTAACTCAGTAAAATCTATCTTTGAAACTGTTGCATGTTGCGTTTATATTTTTGTTCAGTGTATATTGGTACCCAGTGTTTCCCAAACTGTGAAGCAGTAACCCTCCTGGGTAAACAAGCCAGCTCCTCATGCATCAAGCCCCATTTTGTCACATAGTGGTCATCATTATGGACAGACATGATTTTTGAAGGGGATACTCAGGGAGCTGCTAGGGTTTTACTTGGAGTACACTGACAGTATATTGAAAATATTTTGGGTACCACAGTTGTACAGTAACCTAATAGAGGAAATGTGTTGCACTGCAAAGAGACACCGCTATAAGTCATCGTTGTCCTTGCCAGAGGAGCTTGTCGCTTGGGTCATCAGAAGAAGAACAAGGATAAAGGAGAAACTGACAGACGGTTTTCAAAAATGATTTTGGATCAGTGGATCATACTCATAATCGTTGAGTTAGGTAAAGCCATCTACTGTAAGTGTCAGGGCTCAGTCCGAAATACAGAATTTCACTGGGTCTCTATTCATTCTTCAGTGCCTCCTCCAGGGCTGCAACCACAATTGCAGGTTCAGGGAACTTCCGCCTGGCAGTTGGGCCTAGCTTTATGCCCATCCAGAGGCACACCGCCACAGGAAGGAAAGATGGATAGTACAAGAAAAAGGACAGCTTCTGGGTGCCGCAGTGAATCCAAAGATGCCAAAGATAAACAATATGGTCCGTATTTCCAGACACCGAATCGTGCACTAAAAAGCACTTTCAATGACGAGTCTGTGTCCAGTAAACAGGCCCTATGACATGGAAGTAATCACCTTTCCCTCCCTCCACAAAAGTGTGACCTCCAGGCTTTTCTTGCAGGGTTTCTGGGGGTTCAGAACCACAATGAGGATTGGACGGGCGGCCAGGAGGGCGTCTCGCACCCCCCTCAGCACACGTATTAGCTCTTACTGCAGAACGACAGAACAGTCACAACTCACTATCACACATTTTCATTTTCAGTGGCAATTTGTCTACGACTTTTAAGTGTTCTGTTCTTTTCCTGTACACTGAGATTATCCAGATGGTACAGATGAGCTATTGGTGATGGGAATAAATTGATGTAGTTATGGGAAATTGACTCAATGTATTTACCTAAATTGATGTGGTTATGGATAATTGACTCAATGTATTTACCTAAATTGATGTGTGGTCCCAAAAGTGGTAATATTCTTTAGGGGGGGTGGCTGTGGGTATTTCAGTACTCAATGACCCCCCCTCTCCCTCTGTTGTCCAAGTCCTGCTCCTCTTTTCTCCCTCTTCCAGTGTCTCCTCCTGTCCCCCCTTGTTGCTTCCCATCCAAAACACATGCAAAAAAAAGCTGCACCAACAGCAGTCAATCTGTTACTGAACTTCACAGCTGCACTGTTCAAGTATTTTTTCTGTTAAATGTTCAGTGGACATTTTAAAGTAGTCCTTGCGCATAGAATAGTTTAACTTTGACATATTTTAAAGTGAAAAATGAAAGTCTCAGCATCACTCTGTTATGGTGTAATTGCCTGACTAAATATCCATTTAGGTGCCATAACATGTGTACGGCTTAAAATAGAAAGTGACAGGACAGGCATCAAATAAATAATGTTGGAGGGTGAACATCTGGGGGTGAATAAGGTCTACATTGGAATTAGAAAAAAAGCCAAAATAAAACAGAGGTGATGGAGGTGCAAGAGACTGAGGGCATCAGATGGGCGTTTATGTCCTCTGCTAAATTTAGTTCATATCATATTTTACAAATAGCAAGTTAATTCCAAATTCCATTCACAGCCAGCCAAGCACATGTCAGACACATGGAATGTGTCAGAGTACATGTTACCTACTTCTAAATGATGCCTAATTTCCAAATGTGACACACTGAAGGAAATGTAGAAACAATCTTTATTCTTCATAGACATACAAAAGCAGGTGAAAGATTTTACAGCCTTACTGGATAATATGAACAAGAAGAGAACAGTAAAAGCAGCAATATTGTAAAAAGAGGGACTGTGAGAGACACCATTAGATGTCGCTGTGTATCCAGGCCAGAGGAGCTTGACGCTGGGGTCATCAGAGGAAGGACTGGGGTGCAACCCGGTTTGGTCAGTCCTCATCATTCTGCGTCCAGCTGCTACAAACCCCAGATGACTGGCTGCAAAGAACAAGAGGGACAATTCGCTATTTTAGCCAAAAATGATCATGGACAATTGGATAATGACATATTTGATCCAATCAAATAAGTGGATTGCATTGATTTAGTGCTGTTCTCTTGGTCTGTTTTATTACTGGCTCTAGTAGCCAAACCCTCTCAACCAGTCTGGCCAATTCAAATGGCTTTCTTTCTCTCACAGTTTTGGTCAATCCGATTTGAATCCAGTCTTTTGAATTCGACCTTGAAGCACATAACTTATACAGTTCTGCCTATACAGACCTTCATCAAAGGTGTCTATTCAGTCTTTAGCGCCTTCTCCAGGGCAGAAACTACAACCTCAGGCTCAGGAAACTTCAGCTTGCGAGGTGGGCCTTTCTTTATCCCTGACCACAGACAAACCTCTGTAGGAGAGGAGAGTAATGGATTAAACAAAAGAAAAGGAGACAAAAGACATTTCACACAGATAGATCCCTGGACATCCTTACCTTTCTCTCCTTCAAACAGAATCACTTCAAAACTTTTACTCCGGGGCTTCTGGGGGTTCAGCACCACAGTGAGGTCTGGACAGGCAGCCAGGAGGGCAACTCTGACCCCCTCGGCATTACGCCCATACACTCGTCAGCTTTTACTGCCGTAAGACAACAGAACAGTGAGCGTTAGTTAACTGGTTGTGTTTACCTGCAGCAGAGATGTAGCTTATTTGTTTGCACTTTAATTTTTTTTGCTAATTGTGTAAATGTTGTTAGACGACAATAAGCTATATCAGGGCTCTCCAACCCTGTTCCCGGAGAGCTACAGTCCTGTAGGTCCTCACTCCAACCATAATCTACAACACCACCGATTCTAACAATTAGCTGGTTGATAAACTGAACCAGGTTAGTGCCAACTGGGATTGGAGATAAACCTACAGAAGGGTTGCTCTCCAGGAACAGCATTGGAGACCCCTGAGCAATACGCATGCCAGATACCATTTTCATTTGATGGACACTGGAATGCAACGTCCAATTAATTTATATTTCGTCATCTTTTTCCGTCACGCAAATGTAATGGGTGTTATTGGTGTGTTCAGTTCTCACCAGTGTTCAATGACCACCCTCTGGCCTTCTGTGACAATCTCCGGGTGGTCGTCCTCTCCTTTACCCCTCTTCCCCTCCACGGACTCCTCGGTCTCCACCTTGCGCTTCAAAACACGACCTGTCCAACAACAGACAGTGGGGTTGGCCAGAGATGAAGAGGCGAATCGAGTAGTTTCACTCTCGCCGAAATGTACTTTCTATGCGCATATATTTGGACCTAAACTTGTCGCCTGCCTTTCCGCCTTTGGGACGACGACTCCAATGGTTAGGACGGAGACAATCTCGTCATATATATACACAGATCTCTGGGTTAGCTACTGTACAAGTCAACAAGCTAGTGTTAGTTAACTAATCGGCCCTTAAATAGCAAATGTAGCTAGCTCGGAGTCGTCTGTCTCGGATTATGGTCTTGCGATTTATCTTGTAAGTCAATGACAACTTATCTCATGAATGCGTGCAATTTTCTGAATAAACTAGATTTTGTATAGTTTACCTGCTTTAGTAAGGGAAGCCATTGCTGTTATTGATCTTGTGTAATGAGTGAACTTTCGCGCGTTTTGTGGGCTTGGGAAATGGGTTTCTTCTTCTTTGGTAGAGTTTAACGGTGGTTGGCATCCAATATATTGCATTACCGCCCCCAACTGAACTATAATATAAATACATGACACTTTGTGATACAAAATGGTCAAAGTGGAAACGGCTAAATTAAATAAAAAATATTGAGTTACCCTACCAACTACACTCATTAAAACCCACCACCTTATTTGATCCTATCCCAGGCCAACAACCTGAGAGGACAGGACACTACCACTCAACACACCCTGTAACTCTTCTAAAGTCAACTCATAACCCCAAGTATTTCTCTGCAGCTGCCAACACATCTATTTTCTGTGACTTTTGTTCCATCTCTGCTCTGATAACCATTGATATGAACACTAAGAAGCCAACCTTACTGAAACATATTTGTTTTATATACCTTTATTTAACTAGGAAGGTCAGTTAAGAACATATTCTTATTTACAACGACAGCCTACCGGGGAACAGTGGGATAACTGCCTTGTTCAGGGGCAGAACAACAGATGTTTACCTTGTCAGCTCAGGGATTCGATCCAGCAATATGGGCAGCACTACAGTTGACACACAACTTTTTCCACCAAAACTACACATTCCTCTGTCCCATGTCCTCCTGCACACTTCCCACATCTAAGAATCTCCCTCCTACACACTGCTGCGACATGCCAATAAACGTGACACCTAGAGCACTGCAGTGTATACGGCACAAAAGCTCTAACAGCATAACTCGTATATCTTAACATTACTTTGTGTAACAATGAGCGGTGTTCGTTGTCTGAGTCAGGCGCAGGACACAGGTTTGAGGAAAAACACAAGTCTTTACTCAAAATATAAATACAAAAAAAACAGAATAGCGCCAACAAGGAAACATCCATTAATGAGAAAACCCTCCAACACACACGATAACACAAAACAATCACGGACAAAACAGAAAGGTAGACGAGAGGTTAAATAAGGAACATAATAAGGGAATAGAAATC
Organism: Oncorhynchus mykiss; assembly: GCF_057628025.1. Classification (NCBI taxonomy): domain Eukaryota; kingdom Metazoa; phylum Chordata; class Actinopteri; order Salmoniformes; family Salmonidae; genus Oncorhynchus; species Oncorhynchus mykiss. The sequence continues at coordinate 33,401,483 of NC_143046.1, forward strand.
AGGTGTGCGTAATCAAGACAAAACAAAAGGAAACATGGATCGGTGATGACTAGAAAGCCGGTGACGTCGACCGCCGAACGCCGCCCGAACAAGGAGAGGAGCCGACCTCAGCCGTGACACTTTGTCAGGTAAAGACTCTGAATCTGTGTCGCACCAAACGGTGGGCGTCACAAACACCAGGAATCTTCAACTTAAATTGCTCCACCTCCACACTACCCCAGAAATCACGTCCTTCAATGGTGCCCTGTACTTAAGCGCAAAGCAAGATACAGGTCTTTCCCCAAGTCTTTCCCTCTGATCTGAAGAAACACAAACATTCATCAGGTTACCTTCACCGACCCAACAACACCCACCATCTTTTCCGCCCAACCTGAAACAACCCATGGAGTAGCCAAAAGGCCTGGTTCCACCCTCTTCAAAAATCTCACTCGCACTGGACCAAACGTATCTTCAGTGGTCAACCCGTCATTCAGGCCAGGTGGGGCAGAGCGCCACCTGTTTGGAGCCCCATCTATACAGTACCAGTCAAAAGTTTGGACACACCTACTCATTCAAGGTTTTTTCTTTATTTGGACTATTTTCTACATTGTAGAATAATAGTGAAGACATCAAAACTATGGAATGACACATATGGAATCATGTTTTTACCAAAAAAGCGTTAAGCAAATCAAAATGTATTTTATATTTTAGATTCTTCAAAGTAGCCACCCTTTGCCTTGACAGCTTTGCACACTCTTGGCATTCTCTCAACCAGGAGATCCACTTGACATCTCGACCTCCTTCACCCTAACCGGGCACTCAAGGAAGTCCAGAGTATGATCCTCACCACAGTTGCAACATTTTCCATTCACAGACTCTTCAATATCATACTTCTCCCATCTTCAAACATTTGAAACGTGACCATATCCTTTACAATTCCCACACTGTAAAGGTTTCCACACAGATGGTGTCACGGCATACCTCACATATCCAAGCTTCACAAATTCAGGTAGAATCTCCTCAAACAACAATAATATTTTTTCTCCTTTTCTCCTTCCTCCCATTTACCATACGGGTCAGGTGACGTGCACTGACCACTCCTAGGATTTTCTGACTAAGGTACTCATCACCTATATCCAGCGAGTCTCCAGTTTTAACTCTTTTGGCAGGTGCGCCGCCCCCGAAGATCAATAAACGTAACTTCTGACGTGGTCAATTTTGCCAGATCCACTGCACGCTTCTTCTGCTCTTCATCAACACAATTAACCAAAACAAGGCCGCTTCTAGTCACCTTGATTGAATCCACCTTTCCCATTGCTTTCTTCACAGTGCTCGATATTGCAAATGGATTTCCCAAATTAATCTCCTTGTCCAAAAAACGCAACTCAATAGGAAATTCATTATTGGACCGGGTCCTTGTCTTCTACTGCAACTTTTGCTTGTTTTGTTCCATTCTTTGATTTCACTATTTTCCATTCATTATCACACACTTCACTTGCCGCACTTTCGGATTCAAGCACAGTCGTCGTTTCCTCTTCCGCCCTGTCTATCCCCCTGCCACGTCCTGTCTCCACCTGTCAACCATCTTGTCCATTGGGCTCTTCCAATGTGAGGTTGAAGGGGTTTTTCATTCTGGTTGTGGACAAAACCATTCCAGAAAGTGGGGTTGTGAACTTCAGCTAAGATTCATGGAGGTGCTTCTGTCACCTAAAATAGAAGTTGGCTGACAGAATCTGGGCCACAAAGATGATCTTGGATTTAGCTAAATATCACAAATATTTATAAAGGAATATAAGATTTCACAGATTGTCAACACAGGAGAGAGGACCAGGTCTGGAAAAAGGAGAAGTGATGGAGGTAGGCCTAGGGAAACGTGAAATAGAGATGGAGTGAACCAAATGCCTGTGTTTGTTTCTTCTTACTGCAAAATTGAGAGTAAATATGATATCACAGGAATAGCAGACAAAATCACAGTGCCAAGCACATTTTGTAGTTTCCATTCTAACACAAATACTGTCTCAGAGTGTCACTGCTTCCGTTGGTACCAAAAAGGACGGACTCACAAAGAGTGAGACGAGGTGAGACCAACTCATAATGCAGTCACACTGTATCACAGTCACACATTCTTTCTTTCTCTCTCAAACACACACAGGCTACTATCACTCTCTTTTTCTCTCTCTCTCTCTTTCCCTCTGTGTTCTCCTCTGATCGAGCCAGGGGCGTACAGACCCTCAAACAGATGTACCCTCTTCCCTTTTCCCATCCTTCTACACCCTCTTACCTGACAGTGTGACGCAGGACCGGATGGAGCGAGCCCCTCCCACCCCCCTGCTCCTCCTAGTATAGACCTAGGACCATCAGTAACACGACACAAAACACAACAGCATGCTTTAAATAGAAACGCAAAGACAGAGTATCCCAAAATCTCTTCAACACCTAGGGACAGACACAGCCCACCATACTATGAGTGTTCTTTCTTGCTTGCCTACATATATGTGTGCGGAAAATATGTCAATGCCAGCAATTCTTATGATGAAGATGAATCTTTACACTTCCGTCTCACATCTTTCTCGCTCTCCTTCCCTCTCGCCACCATTTCCCCTCGCTATCTGAACTGGGACTGTGTTGTTATCGCATATTCATTTTAATATTATTCACGTAATGCATGTATCTCACCCTCTCTAGCCAAAGACCTGGCAGCCGGTCATAGCATATACAGGCAGCCTCCTGTGGGGTGGATGGAAAAACCTCAGAATTCCTCTCTCTCTCTCTCTTTCTCTCTGTCGCTCTCGCTCTCTCTCCGCTTGATGAGGTCTAGCTTTCTCTTTCTCTCTCTTTAACGCTTGGTGATGTGTCCGGAACTGTAGGTCACTGACCCGAGGGGTCATATTACCCTGCTCTGCTGTAGTAGACAGATGGAAGCGGTCACATTCTGATGTAATTCACATGTAACCTGTGAATCAATAATGGATGTTGGTCACATTCTTTTTAGCAGTGGGTGTTCCGATGCTGCACTTCATATTGAGATAATAATGGCAGACAATATATGGGCCTGGGACACACAGTGAACCATGCAGCTTTCCAACAAAAACATCCAGTTTAATTTGAACGAATCCGTTTCAGCCTCTCGGAACCTCATAACTTCCCTCCAAGCTCTCTCTGTATCCCTCTCTGGTCCCACCGACGTCACTGGTTGGCTGGGTTTGGGCTCAGTGAATAAGAGAATTGTGTGAAGACACACGTCACCAAACACGCCAACGACACACCAACTCACTCAAACAGATTCAGAGGGCCTAGCTGGGCAGCCAATACAAACATTGCCATCTGGGAGTGTGAGGCAGAGAGAGAGCGAGAGACAGGAGAGGGGGGGGGGGGTATACAGAAAGAAAGAGCGACATAGTGATCGATGTGACAGTAGTCAAGGATTAAACAAAGTGACTGAGAGTGTTAAAGGGATTTGCAGTACCGTGAAAAGTTTGACAGCTAGACAAGCGAGCAGGAGAGGAAAGAGAGACGAAACAGAAAGAAGAGAGAGAGCCACTGAATATGAGTAGGCTCTCTGTGACACACACACACATCAAAGTCTATAGCCTACTAATGGCGTCTGTTCCTAGAGCAGAGTTAGAGCCGGTGAGCTCCGCACAGACACCCGCGGAGAGAATGGAGACATTGTAAAAACATAACGATGATGAGATCAAGACATGTTATCAATAAACATGTTGTTATGAACTGTGCTCTCCTTTTTGGCAAGAGTGTGGGTATGGAAAGAAAGAAAGAAAGAAATGGAAAGTAAATGAGAGAGAAAGGGAGAGGTCACAGAGGAGAACCCACTTGTGTTGATGACTTACGTACTGTGAGACCAAATTGGGGGAGTGAGTTGTCATCAAAGAGAGGGAGGAGAGAAGAAGCGAGAGAAAGAGAGAGAAGAAATGTTGGGATGGAATGTGCCTGTATATCCTGTTAGAGAGAGGGAGACTTGGACAAAAAAAGAGAGTGAGATAGCAAGGCAACTAACATCTAAATGATTTGAACACTTGCTAGACAGAAAGTTGTGTGCATGAGTGCATACATGTGTACATATGTGCGCATGTGTGTTTTAGTGCGTGCGTGTGTGTACAGTACCTGTCAAAAGTTTGGACACACCTACTCATTCAAGGGTTTTTCTTTATTTGGACTATTTTCTACATTGTAGAATAATAGTGAAGACATCAAAACTACCAAACACATATGGAATCATGTAGTAACCAAAAAAGTACTAAACAAATCAAAATATATTTTATATTTGAGATTCTTTAAAGTAGCTACCCTTTGCCTTGATGACAGCTTTGCACACTCTTGGCATTCTCTCAACCAGCTTAATGAGGAATGCTTTTCCAACGGTCTTGAAGGAGTTCCCACATATGCTGAGCACTTGTTGGCTGCTTTTCCTTCACTCCGAGGTCCAACTCATCCCAAACCATCTCAATTGGGTTGAGGTTGGTTGATTGTGGAGGCCAGGTCATCTGATGCAGCACTCCGTCACTCTCCTTGGTCAAATAGCCCATACACAGCTTGGAGGTGTGTTTGGGGTCATTGTCCTGTTGAAAAACAAATGATAGTCCCACTAAGCACAAACCAGATGGGATGGCATATCTCTGCAGAATGCTGTGGTAGCCATGCTGGTTAAGTGTGCCTTGAATTCTAAATAAATCACAGCCAGTGTCACCAGCAAAGCACCCCCACACCATCACACCTCCTCCTTCATGCTTCACGGTGGGAACCACACATGCGGAGAACATCCGTTCCCCTACTCTGCGTCTCACAAAGACACAGCGGTTGAAACCAAAAATCTCAAATTTGGACTCATCAGACCAAAGGACAAATTTCCACCGGTCTGATGTCCATTGCTTGTGTTTCTTGGCCCAAGCAAGTATCTTCTTCTTATTTGTGTCCTTTAGTAATGGTCTCTTTGCAGCAATTAACCATGAAGGCCTGATTCACGCAGTCTCCTCTGAACAGTTGATGTTGAGATGTGTCTGTTACTTGAACTCTGTGAAGCACTTATTTGGGCTGCAATCTGATGTTGGTAACTCTAAATAACTTATTCTCTATAGCAGAGGTAACTCTGGGTCTTCCTTTCCTGTGGCAGCCCTCATGAGAGCCAGTTTCATCATAGCGGTTAATGGTTTTTGCGACTGCACTTGAAGAAACTTTCAAAGTCTTGACATTTTCTGCATTGACTGATCTTCATGTCTTAAAGTAATGATGGACTGTCGTTTCTCTGTGCTTATTTGAGCTGTTCTTTTCCTAATATGGACTTGGTCTTTTACCAAATAGGGCTATCGTCTGTATACCACCCCTACCTTGTCACAACACAACTGATTTGCTCAAATGAAATTCCACATATGAACTTTTAACAAGGTACACCTGTTAATTGAAATGCATTCCAGGTGACTACCTCATGAAGCTGGTTGAGAGAATGCCAAGAGTGTGCAAAGCTGTCATCAAGGCAAAGGGTGGCTACTTTGAAGAATCTCAAATATAAAATATATTTTGACTTGTTTAACACTTTTTTGGTTATTACATGATTCCACATGTGTTATTTAATAGTTTTGATCTCTGCACTGTTATTCTACAATGTAGAAAATAGTCAAAATAAAGAAAAACCCTTGAATGAGTAGGTGTGTCCAAACTTTTGACAGGTACTGTATGTGTTTCTCCGTATCTGCATCATTCGAGTGTCGATCTGTTGAGGGGGAGGATTCATTCCGGTGCTAAATGTCACTCTTTCACCCAATACCATCACCCCTATCACTGTCTCCCCTGACTCACGACCCCCCCCCCCCTGCCTCAAGACAACCACGTTTCTGCATTTATCATCATTTTGCTCCAGAAACAGAGCAATCGAGAGGTTGAGAAAGAGAGATCAAAATGTGACACACACACACACACACGCTCCAAACTCAAAAAAAAGAGCTTTAGGGGTTTAGAAGGAGCAGATTAAGACTTTAAATGAGGCCATAATTAAGACGTTTGACTTGCTCAGTCTCAACTAAAACCATCTGTCACAGAGTGAGCAACCAAATACGTCAAAGACATTTCTGTTAGAACCTCCAAGACCCCAAAAAAAATTGTCAATGTCTTCCAAATGTCTCTATTCATTTCATCCATCTATTTTCAATTCATCATTTCCCCCATATATTTAAATATCATCAAACTTGATGAACTTTACCAATTGATGTCTTTCCACTTCAGATTCTTTTCCTCCAGATACTTTGATAGGGACCTGTAAATGTAGCAAAGCCCTGCAAGTGGGTGTTTCTTGTGCGTTTTATACTTTATGGCTCTTCTCCTGAGCGACTGCCTTTTGAAGGAGACCCAGAGAACAGAGACTCACACAAAATTCTGTTTTAGTAAAACCAAGAAAATGTTTATTCACAGCTTCCACTGAAAAGTAACTGTGTCACAATTTCAATCTTACTTCATTCAACCACAGTCTGCGGAAGAGAGGAGTGACAAACAGAAATGCTCCAACACTCATCATTACCTTGTTGGATTTGCATTTGATTCGACAGAGATTTACATTCAGCCATGCACCTGCTGTTGGTGTGTGTGTGTGTGTGTGTGTGGAATCAAACAGCTGCGTTTTCTGCTCACAGCGGAATCCTCTTAGACTCAGACTCATTAACATACGAGAGCTGCTTGAAATATGACAGCTTGCGAACGAAAGGGGTCGTTAATAGTCTTTTAACACATGAGAGGCTGCTGACACACACACACACATATATCAGGGATGACTGGGCACTCCTCATCTGCTGCTGAGCCACAGCAGGTCACTCATTTGGACTGGATCAACCGGGCTGGACCTGGGCTTCAGTCACCATAATGGGCTATAGGTTCTCCCCAGTACTGTCCCTCTGTGCACATCTCACAATAACACAGAGACACACACTCTGGTCAAGAGGGTAACCACAGACTTTAAAATAAAAGGTAGAGACGAACAATTGAAGGAAACCAAAGTTCTCTTCAAATCTCCTCAATCTTTACATATAGTACACGAATACACATGATGGCGTCACTCATGGCAACAATCACCAAAACAAAAACCAGAAAACAAGAAGAACATTGAAGCATGGGCTTCATACACTAAACTACACAGCAGTGTCATGTATGTTGCTACTGTATATAGTGTCATAAGTGTATCAGTACCTATGTACAGAGTTTAAAGTGTGAGATATTTTCAGTGTGCTTGTTATTGATGGTGTTGACAGGAAAAATAGATTACATGTCAAATGTTGGAGCTGGAGAGATGCCCTCGCTTTCACTCCCTTGCTGGCTCTCTGACCTGGCCTGCTCTCTGACCTGTCCTGCTCTATAACCTGGCCTGATCTCTGACCTGATCTCTGACCTGGCCTGATCTTTGACCTGACCCGATCTCTGACCTGGCCTGATGTCTGACCTGGCCTGATCTCTGACCTGGCCTGATCTCTGACCTGGCCTGATCTCTGACCTGGCCTGATCTTTGACCTGACCCGATCTCTGACCTGGCCTGATGTCTGACCTGGCCTGATCTTTGACCTAGCCTGATCTTTGACCTGGCCTGATGTCTGACCTGGCCTGATGTCTGACCTGGCCTGATGTCTGACCTGGCCTGATCTTTGACCTGGCCTGATCTTTGACCTAGCCTGATCTTTGACCTGGCCTGATCTTTGACTTGGCCCAATCTCTGCTGTACGTCTTAACAACTTAACAATCCTTTCACTCTCACACTCGCTCTGCTTCTCTCTCTATTTTATCATCTCTTGTTTGTCATCATCCTTGGAACTTTAACTTGTTATCTCTCTCTCCTATACCTGTATATTATCACCCTCCTTTTCTTCATAGTTGACTTATATCTACCTCTCCTCTACCATTTCACTGATAGTTGTCTCACTACAGTATTTTACCATCATTGTTCTTCCTACTATTTCCTTTATGAGATGCCCTCTGTGCTTTCTGTCTTGCTGCTTTAGCTCTGGTATTGCAGGTGGAGAGGTGAAAGTTGAAAGGTCAGTGAACAAAGATGACTCTGATGTCATTAAACCAAAAACAAAAGAAAGTGTTGCTTTTGAAAATATTTTCTTTGCAGAACTGGTATGGAGTGGTTTACAATGGTGAGCGCTTGGCGGCGGACAAAATAGCCAACGCCTGCGTTGTTTGCTGGAAATACAAACTAGTAGTTGTGGTGAAAAACTTCCTCAAAACATCACCATGTTACTGAGTGGTATGAATTGAACGCAGTATTGTGTTACGGTGCTACATGTATGGACGTGTAAGAGTCCTGGTGTGTGATGTGTTAGTGCGGTGGTACAGTAGTGATTGGAGCTCGCGTAAACTGACCACACTATCGTGTTGTCACGGCGACAGAACCTGCTGCTGTGATTTCATCTCTGTGAAAAAGGACCTCAGCCCTTTCAGCAGCAGCGGTGCCCTCCAATCAAATGGTGTTAGCCTACAATGCATCTCACCTGTGCTCCTGAGAGCAGCTCCCTACTGCCTGCCTGCTTCTACATCAGTGTACCGCCCCCTGAGGGCCGGGGGGGGGGGAAACTGAAAGCAAACAAGATCCAGATGTGAAGAGAAGAAAGAGGAGGGAGAAAATAAAGTAGGAGAAAAGGAGCGGCTGAGGGGGGGGGGGGGGGTTCAGCCAAAGAGAAGATGGAGGGACAGAGTTAGTACAGAAAGGGAGAGGAGAGGGAGTAAAGACAGAGTGAGGGAGGAGGAGGAGGAGGGCGGGAGGATCGGAGTATCATAACCGGGCGGACACTCAAGCTCGAAGCAGCGCACAGAGGCGTCTTCATTCCCGTAGTCTGCCCAGTAGTCCTCCTGGTCCACCTTGGGAAGGTTCACCTCCTCCTCCGCCAGCTCGTACTTAGAGGAGAAGGAGGTGGAGGAAGGGCTGGAGGTCTGGCTGGGCTTGACTGAGGACAAGGGGAACACCTTGACCTTCTCCGAGCTCTTCTGGAAGATTCCTTTGGATGAGGACGCAGGCTTGTGCTTGGAGAACCACCATCTTGTCTTGGTGCTAAAGGTGGTTGTGGTGGTGCCAGCCAGTGACCCGGGGTCAGGGAGGGGGCAAAGGGCAAAGTCCATCTCTCGGAGGAAGCGCAGGTCCTGTCCACGGCGGTGGGAGGGGGATGAGCACATCAGCTCAGAGGAGGAGATGCGGGCAGTACGGAACCACTCCCACAGGGGGCGGGCCTCACAGCCGCAGGACCAGGGGTTCCCATTGAGGCGGAGGAACTGCACTGCCACAGCGTCGTTCATGGCCTGGCCTGGCAGCTCTGCCAGGGAGTTGTTGAACAAGTAGAGGATGGTCAGACGGCCCAGGTCGCGGAAGGCACGGCGGTTCACCTGCCGGATGCGGTTGTCGTGGAGCAGGAGGCGGTCCAGGTTGACCAGGCCGCGGAACGCGTTCTCGGACAGTGTGCGGATACGGTTGCCATGCAGGAAGAGGTGGGTCAGGTTGACCAGGTCGGAGAAGAGGTCATCCTGGATGAAGTGCAGCTGGTTCTCCTGCAGGGAGGGAGGACATTGTCTGTGTGTGTGTGTGTGTGTGTGTGTGTGTGTGTGTGTGTGTGTGTGTGTGTGTGTGTGTGCGTGCGTGCGTGCGTGTGTGTGTACATGCATGCAGGTGTATGTATGAAGTTCTATGAGTGTGTGTGTGTGTGTGTGTGCGTGTGCGTGTGTGTACGTGCATGAATGCAGGTGTATGTATGAAGTTCTATGAGTGTGTGTGTATCCATACCTGCAGGTAGAGGAACTGCAGGCTGTAGAGTTTGAGGAAGAGGTCGAGGGGAAGAGCGGCCAGCTTGCAGCGGTGCATGTGCAGGCTCTGCAGCTTCTCCAGTCCCCGGAACGCTCCACCCTCCAGTCGCCGTAGCGACGGGTTGTCACCAAGGTCCAGCTCTTCTAGAACCCTCAAGTTGCTAAAGGCTCCAGCCTCAATCAATGTGATGTTATTGGAGTAGAGCCAGAGGACCTATCAGGGGGAGGGGTTGAAAAGGGGAGAGGTAAATAGAAAGGGATCGTTACACAAGGACACAGCTCCTATAAGGAGCAAGGACACAGCTCCTATAAGGAGCAAGGACACAGCTCTGATACGAACACACAGAGCTCAAATACTAAGCAAAAGACTACATTGAAATGCAACACTATGCAATATCAATCCACAAACACAAACACAAACACACGAACACCTCATTCACATAAAAAATAGGTCCACACAAACACACATTCTCACCTGTGTCTCGAAGCCAAAGGAGTCTGCTCTGAGCTCGGTGATGCGGTTGTTCTGCAGAAAGACGCGCTGGGAGTCGTAGGGAACTCCGGAAGGCACGGTGGTGAAGTTCTGAGACTGGCAGCTAACCGTCATGGGTGACGGGTAACACACACACAGCCTTGGACACGCCCCCACCCCACTCGGCTTCAGCACCACCAACCACAGCACCAGCCACAGGGTGAGCCCACCTGAACAACACACACAAGGAGAGAAAAGAGACAGGAATAAATGTGACACAGTCAAACTCTGGGACAATATTTTCTAATTTTATCTTATTCACTCATGGACATAGATTACAATAACGGGACATTATAGCAATTAGCAGATGCATTGTACAGTGAAGACAGTCAGAGAAAAATAGAGTGAGAGAGAAAGAGATTCTGAGCTGTTTTCAGCACTTGGAGCTGTCCAATGGAGTGACGCACAAACCAAGATTATCAAAGGACTGCTGGGATCTCAAGTCTGATTTATCGACCAAAGGTCTGAACAGTGGCAATCATTCATAATAAATGACATTATACAAATCATCCGCCTATTTATATCTAGCTGATCATGTTACATTGGCTAGTCACAGTAGGGGTTTATCATTCTGGGAACCCAACAGTTATCCAAGACTAAACAGCTGGATGTGCTTAAAACCAAATATTCTGCTCCTCTGGTTCAAAGTGCTATCAAGTTCTATTACACGAGCTACAGAAGTGCCAAACAACATTTACCCTAGTAGGTTAAATTCCCGAGACAACTTCACAAAAAGTCTGGATCACCAAGAGGTTACAGAGTATGGACACGCGTAAAACAAGGTAACCGGACCCGGCTCAGTTTCGCTCTGCATGGATTATTCAGAGGCGGTTTGGCAAGCACGGATACCCGGGACAAAGCGGCCTGGTGAAAATAACATCGCATTAAAATATAATCGCCTGCCCATTCAGCTTCGTGCGCAAGATTTTCCAACCACCTCACCTTCTGACACGGCTCGTTAATTAACTCCACGCGCATGGGACATGGAGAGGACTTGTTTAGTACGTGCGCGCTTGTGAGCAACATGAACAGTTTCCACGTTTGTTCTTGCTTATGAAATAACTAGTTTACCTTACTTATGTCCTTGCTTCGGATTGCATGCATTTTCTCTATGAATTAATCTACAAAGTTGATTTACCAAATGTAGGATACAACGGTACATGCGCAAAAGTCATTTACAAAGCAGATGAAAACTGAACGAATGAACAACTAAGCTTTACAATTTTGAGGTGGATGGAGAGTTAAGGGAATGAAGGTTTTATGTGTCATCTTGTTTGCAAGAGCCAGATTCGTACTTCAGGGAGCCAACAACTTTATTGAAACAAGTGAATAGGCTACAGATGTGGCATATGCAGGCACCCTATTCAGGTAAGCCTAGCTGTTTACGCACTTAACTGTGAACGAATTCAATTGACTGTAAATGTAATACACAGTGAGTCTATAAACACTGTAAATCACATCTGGCTACAGAACCATCCTCATCCCCATTACCATCGACCACATCTATTCAAAAACAAAACATTTATGATAAAGCCTAGCCTATGAACTGAAGTCAACTCACTCTTGAAGTTGTGGATTTTGGAGCTGCGAGATCTCCGTGCAGTCGAGCGAGTCTCCATCTCGAACCAAAGCCGAAAGCGAGCTAGCCTGAGCGCCGAGAAAGTGCCTGCTATCTCCGCTGAAGTTCAGCTCTGGTGACGGAGTCGGTGCGATTGAGTGAGTGACAAGCAGAACTCCCGGGATTGGGTTTATACTTGGTGAGCTGGCACCCACGGATGTGGAAAGCCGCGGAATAACTCATACGTCACTCTGTATGGCTCAGACTCGCGCGGGCGAGGAGATAGGGTGGAGGGGAGGGTGTGGATAATTTGCTCAGGGGAGGAAGTCACTGGAAAAGAGAGGATGGCCACGGTGGTGTGTGTGTGTGTGTGTGTGTGGAGCTCGGCACGATTCCAGCGCAGTGGGTTTAGATCATAGATGGGGGGGGGGGGGGGGGGGGGGTGTTGACGAGGATAAGGAGGTAGGAAAGGCTAATTTGACAAAAAAAATACGTATTGCCCAACTTCAATGTTTTTAATTAGTCTAAGAAATAGTATGAGATTGAGAATATTTTGAAGTATGTTGTATTTCATGAAAGAGATCGTAGCCTACTGTGAGCGGAGACTCAGTGGATATCATGACGTGACGTCTACGACTATGCATGAATGAGGCAGTTAGTTACCTCATCCTCTCAAATTTATATAGTCGCTCTACTTCCTGTCTTGATCATGCGTGTGTTACAATCAGTAATAGCAAACATTCATAACCTTGGTTGGCGCAATAGCCTACCGTTTTACTCATACAAGTAGGCTACGGCGATGCGCCCTATTTGCACCGCAGCCCACAGATCATTTACCCCAGTGATTTGGCCACAACCTTGCATCGACCTCAATAACTATGTTATTAAAAGGCTAGATCGAGTCGTTCTCCAAAATACGGAAGTTGCTCGACCTTTCAGTGCTCAGATGTTCAGAAGAAGATGCTGTCAAATCACCCATTCACGCGCCGTTACGCGCGAGACTGACTGGTTTATTTTTGTACAGATAGTTAGCAGGACATTCTGTCTCAGAGTCTGGACGTGCATTGGAGAGAACTAGGATCCGATGGATATTGTCAGCTAATCGTTTGAGATTAGTTTTGGATTAGAGTATTGATTTGTGAAATTACACACAAATAAGAAATCTGCCACAAGTTAGAGGTCTTCTAAGGTCCAAAGAGTTGGACCAAAACCCGAACGGACCCGATAATTTAAAAAAAAAGGGGACCCAGACTGAACAGATCGAGAACAAATCAGACCCCAACCCAAATGGACCCGTTGACACCCAGAACTAGAGTTTATCTGTACCCTAATGGTCAGGTCTACACCAGCCCCGATTGGACCCGAGGGAAACATGTTTTTTTGTTTATCAGCCAAGTTACTCTTCTGGTTAATAAATAGGTTTTATATAATGGCTAGGCCTTCTATAAATCAATAAATCCACTTCACTAGCATGACATAAATATTATATAGACCAGGGGTACTCAAGGACTATTTGAGAAGGTCCAGACACACATTTTGCAGTTTTAAAGTTAATTTCACGCAATTCTACACATTTTTCATGGGGGAACATTTTTTTTCATCCCTTAGGGATGTTTGTATGATACCTGGGTCGAAGCCTGAATGAGTTACCCCAACATTCTTTTTTTAAATCCCTCTTTTTTTGGGGGGTGGGACCCACAACCCCATCCTGGGTCCATTGATTATGGGGGCTATAGACTATGCAGAGCATTGGTCGGGTCCATTCTGGTCCACTCGGGTCTATCAGCTATAGTTACATTTATTTTATTTTTATTTCACCTTTATTTAACCAGGTAGGCCAGTTGAGAACAAGTTCTCATTTACAACTGCGACTTGGCCAAGATGAAGCAAAGCAGTGCGACAAAAACAACAGTTACACATGGGATAAACAAACATACAGTCAGTAACACAATAGAAAAATCTGTACACAGTGTGTGCAAATGAAGTAAGGAGGTAAGGCAATAAAAAGGCCAATAGTGGCGAAGTAATTACAATTTAGCAATTTACACTGGTGTGATGTATGTGCAGATGAGGATGTGCAAGTAGAAATACTGGTGTGCAAAAGAGCAGAAAAACAAATATGGGGATGACGTAGGTAGTTGGTTGGATGGGCTATTTACAGATGGGCTGTGTATAGCTGCAGCGATCGGTAAGCTGCTCTGAGAGCTGACGCTTAAAGTTAGTGAGGGAGATATAAGTATCCAACTTCAGTGATTTTTGCAATACGTTCCAGTCATTGGCACCAGAAAACTGAAAGGAAAGGCGGCCAAAGAGGTGCTTTGGGGATGACCAGTGAAATATACCTGCTGGAGCACATGCTACGGGTAGGTGTTGCTATGGTGACCAGTGAGCTGAGATAAGGCGGAGCTTTACCCAGCAAAGACTTATAGATGACCTGGAGCCAGGGGGTTTGGTGCAAATATGTAGCGAGGACTAGCCAATGAGAGCATACAGGTCGCAGTGGTGGGTAGTACAGTGGGGCAAAAAAGTATTTAGTCAGCCACCAATTGTGCAAGTTCTCCCACCAAAAAATATGAGAGAGGCCTGTAATTTTCATCATAGGTACACTTCAACTATGACAGACAAAATGAGAAAAACAAATCCAGAAAATCACATTGTAGGATTTTTAATGAATTTATTTGCAAATTATGGTGGAAAATAAGTATTTGGTCACCTACAAAACAAGCAAGATTTCTGGCTCTCACAGACCTGTAACTTCTTCTTTAAGAGGCTCCTCTGTCCTCCACTCGTTACCTGTATTAATGGCACCTGTTTGAACTTGTTATCAGTATAAAAGACACCTGTCCACAACCTCAAACAGTCACACTCCAAACACCACTATGGCCAAGACCAAAGAGCTGTCAAAGGACACCAGAAACAAAATTGTAGACCTGCACCAGGCTGGGAAGACTGAATCTGCAATAGGTAAGCAGCTTGGTTTGAAGAATCAACTGTGGGAGCAAATATTAGGAAATGGAAGACATACAAGACCACTGATAATCTCCCTCGATCTGGGGCTCCACGCAAGATCTCACCCTGTGGGGTCAAAATGATCACAAGAACGCTGGTCATTGACTATAGCTCAGCATTCAACACCATAGTGCCTTCCAAGGTCGGGGGCCTGGGTATGAACCTTGCCTTGTGCAACTGGGTCCTGGACTTCCTGACGGGCTGCCCCCAGGTGGTGAAGGTAAGAAACACCTCCACTTCACCGATCCTCACCACAGGGACCCCACAAGGGTGCTGCGTGCTCAGCCCACTCCTGTACTCCCATGACTGCATAGCCACGCACGCCTTCAACTCAATCAAGTTTGCAGACAACAGTAGTAGGCCTGATTAACAACAATGACAAGACAGCCTACAGGGAGGTGGTGAAGGGTGTGTCTCACTCGCTTTCTCTCTGAGGCAGCATGCCCCCAATCCACATGGACGGGAACGCATTGGAGAAGGTGGAAAGCATCAACTGGAAATGGTTCCCACAGACAGCGCAGTGAAGGCGCAACAGCGTCTCTTCAACCTCAGGAGGCTGAAGAAATTTGGCTTGTTACCTAAAACACTCAAACTTTTACAGATGCACAATTCAGAGCATCCTGTAGGGCTATATCACCGCCTGGTTCGGCAACTGCACCGCCTGCAACTGCAGGGCCTTCCAGAGGGTGGTACGGTCTACCCAACGCATCACCGGGGGCACACTGCCTGCCCCCCTGGACACCTACAGCACCTGATATCCAAGGAAGGCCAAAAAGATCAACATCAACCTCCTGAGCCACGGCCTGTTCAACCTGCCATCATCCAGAAGGAGAGGTCAGTACAGGTGCATCAACACTGGGACCAAGAGACAGAAAAACAACTTCAAGGACAGACAAATAGCCATCACTAGCCGGCTACCACCCGGCTACTCACCCCTGCACCTTAGAGGCTGCTGCCCTATATACTATATGGGGCTTTGGTGACAAAACGGATGGCACTTTTGTAAATGATATCGCCGAAGTCAAGGATCGGTAGGATAGTCAGTTTTACGAGGGTATGTTTGGCAGCATGAGTGAAGGAGGCTTTATTGCGAAATAGAAAGCTGATTCTAGATTTAACTTTGGATTGGAGATGCTTAATGTGAGTCTGGAAGGAGAGTTTACAGTCTAGTCAGACACCTAGGTATTTATAGTTGTCCACATATTCTAAGTCAGAACCGTCCAGAGTAGTGATGCTAGTCGGGCGGGCGGGTGCGGGCAGCAATCGGTTGAAGAACATGCATTTCGTTTTTCTAGCATTTAAGAGAAGTTGGAGGCCACGGAAGGAGTGTTGTATAGCGTTGAAGCTTGTTTGGAGGTTTGTTAACACAGTGTCCAAAGAAGGGCCAGATGTATACAGAATGGTGTCGTCTGTGTAAAGGTGGATCAAAGAATCACTCGCAGCAAGAGCGACATCATTGTTATATACAGAGAAAAGAGTCGGCCCGAGAATTGAACCCTGTGGCACCCCCATAGAGACTGCCAGAGGTCTGGACAACAGGCCCTCCGATTTGACACACTGAACTCTATCTGAGAAGTAGTTTGTGAACCAGGCGAGGCAGTCATTAGAGAAACCAAGGCTGTTGAAGAAGGGGATGACCGTGGCCATTTTCCAATCTTTAAATCTTTAGGAATCCCAGACGATACAAAAGAGAGGTTGAACAGACTAGTAACAGGGGTTACAACAATGGCGGCAGATAATTTTAGGAAGAGAGGGCCCAGGTTGTCTAGCCCAGCTGATTTGTAGGGATCCAGATTTTGCAGGTCTTTCAGAACATCAGCTGTCTGGATTTGGGTGAAGGAGAAGGGGGGTGGCTTGGGCCAGTTGCTGCAGGGTGTGCAGAGCTGTTGGCCGGGGTTGGGTAGCCAGGTGGAAAGCATGGCCAGCCGTAGAGAAATTCTTATTGAAATTCTCAATTATCGTGGATTTATCAGTGCTGACAGTGTTTCCTAGTCTCAGTGCAGTGGGAAGCTGGGAGGAGGTACTCTTATTTTCCGTGGACTTTACAGTGTCCCAAAACTTTTTGGAATTAGTGCTGCAGGATGCAAATTTCTTTTTGAAAAAGCTAGCCTTTGCTTTCCTAACTGACTGTGTGTATTGGTTCCTGACTTCCCTGAAAAGTTGCATATCGCGGGGACTATTCAAAGCTAGTGCAGTACGACACAGGGTGTTTTTGTGCTGGTCAAGGGAAGTCAAATCTGGAGAGAACTAAGGGCTATATCTGTTCTTAGTTCTACATTTTTTGAAAGGGGCATGCTTATTTAAGATGGTGAGGAAAGCATTTTAAAAAACAAACAGGCCTCCTCTACTGATGAGATGAGGTCAATATCCCACCAGGATACCCCGGGCCAGGTCGATTAGAAAGCCCTGCTCGCAGAAGTGTTTTAGGGAGCGTTTGACAGTGATGAGGGTTGGTCGTTTGACTGCGGACCCATAACGGACACATGCAATGAGGCAGTGATTGCTGAGATCCTGGTTGAAAACAGCAGAGGTGTATTTAGAGGGCAAGTTGGCCTGGATGATATCTATGAGGGTGCCCATGTTTATGAATTTGGGGTTGTACCTGGTAGGTTCCTTGATAATTTGTGTGAGATTGAGGGCATCTATCTTAGATTGTAGGACGGCCGGGGTGTTAAGCATATCCCAATTTAGGTCACCTAGCAGTACGAACTCTGATGATAGATGGGGGGCAATCATTTCACATATGGTGTCCAGGGCACAGGTAGGAGCTGAGGGGGGTCTATAACAAGCGGCAACAGTGAGGGACTTATTTCTGGAGAGATGGATCTTTAAAAGTAGAAGCTCGAACTGTTTGGCCATAGACCTGGATAGTATGACAGAACTCTGCATGCTATCTCTACAGTAGATTGCAATTCTGCCCCCTTTAGCAGTTCTGTCTTCATGGAAAATGTTGTAATTGGGGATGGAAATTTCAGAATTTTTGGTGGCCTTCCTAAGCCAGGAATCAGACAAGGCTAGGACATCAGGATTAGCGGAGTGTGCTAAAGCAGTGAATAAAGCAAACTTAGGGAGGAGGTTTCTGATGTTAACATGCATGAACCCAAGGCTTTTACGGTACAGAAGTCAACAAATGAGAGCACCTGGGGACACACAGGGCCTGGGTTAACATAGACAGACACCCAATGACAATCAAACAGGAACCAACCCTGACCCCAGGGAAAAGTTAGCATTTTGGACTTGGACCTGCACGGGTCCCAGGTCGGGTCTCGGGTATTTGGGTTCAGGGGAAGACCTCTAACACAAGTAGGACCTAACCTGAGTATGGATCTCTCCATTGTGAAGGGACAGAACAATGAGTGTCTGTGTGTGCGTGCCTGTGCAGTCTGTGTGCTTTCTAGGGTACATTTCAGTGGGTGGTGGGTGTAGTTTGGTAGAGATTGTATGCAGCATATGTGTGTGTGTATGTTAACACATGTTTCGGGGTGGGTTGAGTCAGAACTGAGTCCCTCCATGACTTGGGTCAAGGCTGTTTCATTTTCAGCAGCATGACACACACAGTCTGTTCCTTATGGCAACACAGAGGTAACTGCACATAACAATAACAATGGCTACTCATAAGGTCAGTTCCACAGGCTGTGTAAGCATATGACATCATTCATCAGTAGAGAACATATTTGTGTGTCTGTCTCTGTGTCTGCATGCAGGACCTTCTGCATAACAGCACTTCTCTGGATTTTCAACTAATCACTCTACCAAAAACCATTGTCACCTCTTCAATGCATACAGGGTGCAATGCTTGCTCTGGTGATCAGTTAACCAGCAAGCAATCTGCTATGTGTGTGCGCGCGTGTGTAAGTGCACAATGTTCCTTGGCCCTCTGGGCATTGGGGGTGGTAGTCAGCTCAGCAGAAGAGTTGGTAAGGGGTGGAGAGGGGAGAGATGGAGGGAGTGAGAAGCTAATTGCACAGCTGACCTAGGGCGGCTCACTGTGCCCCCCTCCCTTCATCAATCACCCAGACATTGGTCATGAGTAGGCTGTGTGTGTGTGTGTGTGTGTGTGTGTGTGTGTGTGTGTGTGTGTGTGTGTGTGTGTGTGTGTGTGTGTGTGTGTGTGTGTGTGTGTGTAAGAGAGATGGAGAGTGAATACATGTGTGTGTGTGTTAGTATTCTGTTGATGACCTATTGCAGTAGTCAGAGATCACACGCCTTCCCTACAACTTCACTCTTTCTTTTTCTCTCTCCCTCTGTTCTCCCTCCCCTCCCACACACCCCTCTCTCTGTGCTCTGGTACACTAACAGTTGATCTGGTGAACACACAATGTTGAAAATATTTCTCGTCCTGTTCTTACACACGCTGACCTCTCTATCCTCAATTACAGTCATGCAGAGTGTGAATGATACCGTGACATTCGGTGGTGGCTCCATTTCTTTATGGGCCTAATAGTGAAGAAAAGTACAGGTAACTGCCAAAATAAAGGAAACCCCAACATAAAGTGTCTTAAAAGGGTGTTGACCACAAGCCAGAACAACTTCAATGCACTTTGGCATAGATTCTACAAGTATCAGGAACTCTATTGGAGGGATGCGACACTATTCTTCCACAGGACATTCCATTGTTTGGTGTTTTGTTGATGGTGGTGGAAAACGCTGTCTCAGGCAACGCTCCAGAATCTCCCATAAGTGTTCAATTGGGTTGAGTTCTGGTGAACTCATGGCATATGGCTTACATCGTTTCATCGTCAAACCATTCAGTGACCACTCGTGCCCTGTGGATGGGGGCATTGTCATCCTATGGGGGCACAGCCATGATTGCCAAAATAATGGCCTGCCCAGAATTTTTATACAGTTGAAGTCGGAAGTTTACATACACTTAGGTTGGAGTCATTAAAACTCGTTTTTCAATCACTCCACACATGTCTTGTTTACAAACTATACTTTTGGCAAGTCGGTTAGGACATCTACTTTGTGCATGACAAAAATAATTTCTCCAACAATTGATTACAGACAGATTATTTCACTTATAATTCACTGTATCACAATTCCAGTGGGTCAGAAGTTTACATACACCAAGTTGACTGTGCATTTAAACAGCGTGGAAAATTATAAGAAAATGTCATGTCTTTAGAAGCTTCTGATAGGCTAATTGACATAATTTGAGTCAATTGGAGGTGTACCTGTGGATGTATTTCAAGGCCTACCTTCAAACTCAGTGCCTCTTTGCTTGACATCATGGGAAAATCAAAATAAATCAGCCAAGACCTCAGAAAAACAATTGGAGACCTCCACAAGTCTGGTTCATCCTTGGGAGCAATTTCCAAACGCCTGAACGTACCACGTTCATCTGTACAAACAGTAGTACGCAAGTATAACACCATGGGGCTACGCAGCCATCATACCATTCAGAAAGGAGACACTTTCTGTCTTCTAGAGATGAACGTACTTTGGTGTGAAGAGTGCAAATCAATCCCAGAAAGACAGCAAGGGACCTTGTGAAGATGCTGGAAGAAACAGGTACAAAAGTATCTATATCCACAGTAAAACGAGTCCTATATCGACATAACCTGAAAGGCTGCTCAGCAAGGACTGCTACAAATCCACCATAAAAAAGCAAGACTACAGTTTGCAACTGCACATAGGGACAAAGATCATACTTTTTGGAGAAATGTCCTCTGGTCTGATAGAACTATTTGGCCATAATGACCATTGTTATGTTCGAGGGAAAAAGGGGGAGGCTTGCAAGCTAAAGAACACCATCCCAACCGTGAAGAACGGGGGTGGCAGCATCATGTTGTGGGGGTGCTTTGCTGCAGGAGGGACTCGTGCACTTCAGAAAATAGATGAGGTCATGAGGTAGGAAAATTGAAGCAACATCTCAAGACATCAGTTAGGAAGTTAAAGCTTGGTCGCAAATGGGTCTTCCAAATGGACAATGACCCCAAGCATACTTCCAAATTGTGGCAAAATGGCTTAAGGACAACAAAGTCAATGTATTGGAGTGGCCATCACAAAGCCCTGACCTCAATCCTATTGAAAATCTGTGGGCAGAACTGAAAAATGTGTGCGAGCAAGGAGGCCTACAAACCTGACTCAGTTACACCAGCTCTGTCAGGAGGAATGGGCCAAAATTCACCCAACTTATTGTGGGAAGCTTGTGGAAGGCTACCCGAAATGTTTGACCCAAGTTAAACAATTTAAAGGAAATGCTACCAAATACTAATTGAGTGTATATAAACTTCTGACCCACTGGGAATGTGATGAAAGAAATAAAAGCTGAAATAAATCATTCTCTCTACTATTATTCTGACATTTCACATTCTTAAAATGAAGTGGTGATCCTAAATGACTGAAGACAGGGAATTTTTACTATGATTAAATGTCAGGAATTGCGAAAAACTGAGTTTAAATGTATTTGGCTAAGGTGTTTTTTATTTCATTTTTATTTCACCTTTATTTAACCAGGTAGGCTAGTTGAGAACAAGTTCTCATTTACAACTGCGACCTGGCCAAGATAAAGCAAAGCTGTGCGACACAAACAACAACACAAAGTTACACATGGAATAAACAAACGTATGTAAACTTCTGACTACAACGGAAGTTTGGACACATGACCATTGGGATCCGACACAGTGACCGCACCACTCACCCTCACCATGGGACCCATGCATTAGGAAAGTCTTCCCTTCTTCATCAACTCCTCACCTGTACACAAGGTAATCCTCGGCCTCCTGTGGTTCCACCGTCACAATCCCACCATCACATGGTCGAGTATGAAAATTACCGTCTGGGGACCAGGATGTCGGAGGACCCGCTTTCCCATACCCTGTGGTTCCACGGCGGTTGAGGGCCCTGTGAGTGTCCACCAGCCCATCAATCGGTTCTGCCGTATCGTTGGCCCTGTGTGTTGGGACGTAAAAGTGGACATCCGCCAGGCTTTGGAGTGGGATGCCCTCCAGAGCGCATCTACCTTCCTACAGGGGTGAGAGATCGGCTGTTGACCTGGGCACACACATCCCTCGCCGGTGGACACCCAGGTATCATCCACACTATCCAATCCCTTTCTGATAAATACTTATTTGGCGCAGGACGTAGCCCACTGTCAATTCATGGTCAGTTTGTACTCAATCCAAATCCCCCCGCAACGCTCCAGCAGGGAAACTCCTTCCCCTTTCTGTGCCTCAGCGTCCTTGGTCTCACCTGCCCATTGACTTTGTCACTGATCTCCCCTCTTCTGATGGTTTTACCACTATTCTTGTTGTTGTTGACAGATTCTCTAAATCATGCCATTTCATCCCTCTCTGGTCTTCCTACCAGTCTCCAGGTTGCTGAGGCACTGTTCCAGCAGGTCTTCCGGCACTATGGCCTTCTGGAGGATATCGTCTTCGAGGGTGGCTCTCAATTCATGTCACGGGTATGGAAAGCCTTCATGGAGAAGCTGGGGGTCACGGTCAGCATCACTTCCGAGTACTGGCCTCAGTCTAATGCGCAGGTGGAGAGGATGAACCAGGAGCTGGGGAGGTTCCTGAGGAGTCACTGCCAGGACCAGCAGGGGGAGTGGGCCCGATTCCTTCCTTGGGTGGAATACGATCAGAATTTGTTGCGCCATTCCTCCACCGGGCTGACTCCCTTCCAGTGTGTTCTGGGTTACCAGCCAGCCCTGGTCCCTTGGACTCTAAGCCAGACCGAAGCTCCTGCGGTGGATGAGTGGTTCAGGCGTGCAGATGAGGTGTGGAACAATGCTTACTTGACGCTCCAGCGTGCCGTCCGCCGTCAGAAGGAGCAGGCGTATCTCCACCGCAGTGATGCGCCCCTGTTTCATCCTGGTGTGCGCATCTGGCTCTCCACCAGGAACCTCCCGCTCCAACTGCCCTGTAAGAAGCTGAGTCCTCGGTTTGTGGGGCCACTCAAAGTCCTCAGGAGGGTCAGCGAGGTAACATACAGATTACAACTCCCCTCTAACTACCGGATCTCACCCTTTTTTCATGTTTCCCTCAGGCCGGTGGTTCCTGGTCCACTGGGTGATACCATCCTCCATGACACCCCTCCACCTCCCCTGGACATCAAGGGAAGCCCCGCCTATGACGACGCCTATGACAATTTGACACCCTATAACCCACACCTACACACTCATGTATCAATCTGATTTATGGATTGTGTTGTGCAGTAAGCAGGCTCAGGTGTATAACTGTGGCTCCTTCCACTTTCAAAGAATAGACAAGAGGGCCAACCATGGTGTCACGTTCTGACCTTAGTTTCTTTTTTATGTCTTTGTGTTAGGTTGGTCAGGGCGTGAGTTGGGGTGGGTAGTCTATGTTCTTTTTTCTTTGTTGTATTTCTGTGTTCGGCCTGGTATGGTTCTCCATCAGACCCAGCTGTCGATCGTTGTCTCTGATTGAGAATCATACTTAGGTAGCCTGTTTTCCCCATTACAGTTGTGGGTGATTATTTTCTGTTTAGTGTTTTTCGTCACCTTACAGGACTGTTCGTTTGTCGTTTATGTTGTTTTGTTCAGTGTTCAGGTGTTTTATTAAAATAATGGACACTTACCACGCTGCGCATTGGTCCTCCTCTCTTTCTCCAGACGACAACCGTTACAGAATCACCCACCAACCAAGGACCAAGCAACATGGTATCAGGCAGCAGCGATCTCTGGAGTCATGGACATGGGAGGAGATTTTGGACGGTAAAGGGCCCTGGGCACAGGCTGGGGAATATCGCCGCCGCAAGGCAGAGCTGGAGCCTGTGAAAGCGGAGCGGCGGTGTTATGAGGAGACAGCACAGCAGTGCGACAGGCACGAGAGGCAGCCCCAAACATTTGTTTGGAGGGGGGCACTCGGGAGTGTGGCAGAGTCAGGTCAAGGTCACGGTGACGGTCACGGTGTTGCCAGTACGCGCCCATAGCCCAGCGGGCTATAGGCCAGCCCACTGCAAGTGCCAAGTGAGAGTGGGCATCCAGCCAGGGCGTGTTATACCGGCCCAGCGTGTTTGGTCTCCAGTACGCCGTTTCGGCCCAGGGTATCCTGCGCCGGTGCTGCGTGCTGTGTCTCCAGGACGCTGGGCGGGTACAGTGCGTTTTATGCCTGCGCTCCGCCCGTGCCGGGCGAATGTGGGTATTGAGCCTAAGGGTGAGGTGCGAGTGGTATGCACCAGATCTCCAGTGCTCACCCACAGCCCGGTTCAACCTGTGCCTGCACTCTGGATGGTCCGGGCTAAAATGGTGATCCAGCCGGGAGGAGTGGTGCCAAGGCTGCGCACCAAGGCCGCTTCTCACCTCTTTCCTTCCATTGAAATGAATGGGATGCTGTGTTTCACCACGCGGCAACCTGTGCTAGTGTATCATGCCCGTGAGGCAGGCCGAGCAGAGAGATGAACGTGGTTGAAAGAACCTGAACCACGTTTAAACCATGACAGAGAGGTGGGGGTGATCGTTTCATTTGAAATAAGCTTTTATTTTCATATTTACCGCTGTAGCAGTACAACATTGGAATTTAAACACATTGGAGAATGGTTAAATTAAAGCCTCCCCAAAGTTGAACTTTTGTTGCATTAAGGGGAGCTCATGTCTCAATCGAATGGGCTGAGCCTTCCCTAACCCTAATTTGCACACTGCACTCATGTACCCCCCCAAACATGCACCAACCTTCATAGCCACCTACACAAAATCTGCCATGTAAACATGCACTACAGAGGCAAACCCACACAGACACATTTCTACAAATGCAAACATATTGTACAAACACAAGGACAATCATATTCAAAAACAACCACGTGCACACCCCCACATACAAGGGACAGTGTATGTGGACTCCCTGGTGGGTGTGTCTCTCCATGCTTAGAGTGAAAGGCGTGTCAGGCAAAGCCATGGCCTGAGGGGACTGTCCACTCACACAGAGACACTCCAAAAACGGACCTTGAGAGAGGGTAAACAGAGAAAAAGATACAGTATGCAGAGAGAGGGAGACAGAGAGATGGGGGAGGGGGGGGGGAGACATTAAGAGAGGTGGGAAAGAGAGAGATTATGGGAAGGAGAGAGAAAGAGGCAGAAAAACCAAGGGGAAGAGGACAAAAACAGACACGGAGTTGGTGAAAATAAAGAGGACTACTATGGTGGTTGATGATGGGCACAGACGTCAATTCAACGTCTATTCCACGTTAGTTCAACGTGATTTCATTGAAATTATGTGGAAACAACGTTGATTCAACCAGAATGTGCCGAGTGAGGAATGAGTGTTTCTGTTTTTGGATACCGGTCCATTTAAAATGCCAAAAACACGAGTGTGCATTAGTGGATGTATTGAATGACGTGCAGCCGTTATTCTAGTAAGATTAAATGAGAGAAAACAAGGAGAAAAAACAAGGAGAATCCTGTTTAGAATTACATAACTGTGATAACTCCAGTGGCGACCCCACATTGTTTTGGGCCGGTGTAGGCCGTTATTGTAAATAAGAATTTGTTCTTAACTGACTGGTTAAATAAAAAATATCAGTATGCATACAAACATGGTCTCTTTTTTGTTTTCTTGAGAAAGGCAGCTCTAAAAATGCAGGTGTTTCAGCCTAGCTCAAGTGCTTTCTGTGGTGGTGGGGAAAGCCAGCAGAAAATACGGAGCTTTGCGCCGTGATTGGCTCAGTGTTCTGTCACTCATGGGGACAATACGTCACAGTCAAGTCTAAGTGTAGAGCTCTAAAATTCTAGCCCCTTGGGTGCTGCCATAGAGTTACATTAGAAGTGCCCATCCAAGAAGGTCATTGGCCACAGATAAAATGACATCAAAAAACATTATATCTACAGTAGCTTTGATTGGACTGATGTCATCATCATACTTTCAAAATCGTAGCTAGCAGTCATCATCATGAATCAATTCGACAATCTACTGGCAAATCCTTTTTAATCCTTGTCATATGAAGAGAAATAATGAAGAGAAATTATAGATAAAATGTGTCGATGCTCTTTTCCAAAATAATTTTCAAATAAATTCATTAAAAATCCTACAATGTGATTTTCTGGATTTTTTTCCCTCATTTTGTCTGTCATAGTTGAAATGTACCTATGATGAAAATTATAGGCCTCTCTCATCTTTTTAAGTGGGAGAACTTACACAACTGGTGGCTGACTAAATACTTTTTTGCCCCACTATATATTCCTTTATTTCCTATGTTGTGAATGGGATGGGGATAATTGATGATGCAGATAGACAGGATCATAGACAGTCACAATAGAGAGAAATAGTAATGGCGCCTTTTGTTGGCACTAACATCGCCATGGCTCGTTGGCCAAAGCCTATGGGGGAAAGGAATTTGGAGGGGTTTTGGATAAACACCGAAAACAAGGTTTGTGGTAAACACAGGCTCAGGAGATCTTATACATTTTGTTTAATGAGATAATCGTCATCAGTTAATGACACTTTTTGTGAATTTTGAAGCATTTATGTCAAACAAAAAAGCACACTAGGGCTTCATCATTCATAAAGGTCATGTTAACTGACTGCTATTATCCCATAGAACAAAATGTTAACCTCAGATCTTATTTTCGGCATTTATCCCAAAACCCTATTCTTTCCCCATTAATTTCCCCCGTAGGAATAGCTGAGCGAACCAGAGGTAACTAATTTAGCTTTTTTTAGGACTACAAGCCGGCGAGCTCTATTCTAACTCTCTCTCTCTCTCTCTCTCTCTGCTTCAACACACACACACACACACACACACACACACACACACACACACACACACACACACACACACACACACACACACACACACACACAAACACACACACACACATACACACACACACACACACACTAAAACTTTGATAGGGCTTGTATGAAATTTACTAAGTTTATTAATATCACTGCTGCACGTGCATTGAATACAAAAACATTTTATTCACAGGAATGATGGATAATGTTAAATAATTGATAAACAGGTTAGGTACTGTTCGGTGTGGCACAGATCATTTTCGACCAACCTTCATTTGTCAGTACTATCTTCTATCTTCGTTCTCGATTCGGCCAAACGTGTATCTACTACAATATCCATGTCCAGTTGCAGGTGGTGCGTTTGAGTTTAGAAATGAAGTAATCCAACAATGTGTACACCGCCATCTTGTCCATTTCTAACCTTTTCTCATTGAATGAGACCGGTGGGTCCACCCCAAAGAGTCGCATGTCATGATGACCTGTCTCGATCAGTGAGAGAAGATTTGAAAAAGACCACATGGTGGCGTCCACATTGTTGGATTACTCCATGGAGTAAAACATTTATTTATTTTAATAACAGAGCATTTTCTAAATTCAAAACGCACCACCTGCAACGAGACACGGACATTGAGAACAAAGGCAGTAAGGTTGGTGGGAAATTCTCTGTGCTACATCAAACCGTACCTAACCTGTAACTCCCCAGTAATGGATACCAAACATCTTTGGTTAAATCGCATTATCTGGTGTAACAATCTGTAGCTGCAAATCATCTTGATTTAGCTTTCCAAAAATCTAGGCAGCATTCTGCCTTCGCTCTACAGTTTTCAGCCATTAGCTTCGCCCATGACTGCCTGATGTGAGCTACAATCCCGATGCTGTGTTTTAACGGTTAGAAACGTCAATACTCATCACTTGCGATACGGCTTATGAAACATATGGCCTTTATCCTTCATCAGTGAGAAAGAATCTGTTCAAACAATACACTTACTGTAGCAGCTTTGCACAGATCCATACAGCTATGAGTTTCTAAGTCAGACACAACTACACTTCTGCTACACTTCCAGAGTAAAGCTTACACACAGGTGTTCGGAGTACGCTAGGTAGCTAATTAGCACAGGTGGTAGCCTCTGTCTTCCGTCTGTTTTCTGTAAACAAGCACTGTAACATGGTGATTTTGCCATGTAGGAACCCTAAACCAATAAAAGTGTGTATCAATTAAATCTTTACATTTTTGGAAATTATTTATTTTTTGATATAAAAGATAAGGTCCTTATGCTTACAAAACCAATACCGCAAGCGATGAGTGTTAATGTCCAGGCTGAGCATTAAGGCTGAGCCTCTTAACAAAATTCTCCCTTACAGAAGACGTCCAATGACTGTCTTGTGTAATGTAATGGGACGGGGAGAGTTAGGATCAAGGGCTAGGGGAGGCATATGCAAGCAAATTAGGAAATTTGGCTTGGATGGAAGAAATTATATAGTTAAACCTGCAAAAGGGTGATAGTAAACAGGGGGAAAAAATGCACGACCATCCCTATGCCCAATACAAAATCACACGACCCTCCCCCCAAAAAAGTATGCCGTAAAACGCGATATATATATATATATATATATATATATATAGATATATACACTGCTCAAAAAAATAAAGAGAACACTAAAATAACACATCCTAGATCTGAATGAACGAAATATTCTTATTAAATACTTTTTTCTTTACATAGTTGAATGTGCTGACAACAAAATCACACAAAAATTATCAATGGAAATCAAATTTATCAACCCATGGAGGTCTGGATTTGGAGTCACACTCAAAATTAAAGTGGAAAACCACACTACAGGCTGATCCAACTTTGATGTAATGTCCTTAAAACAAGTCAAAATGAGGCTCAGTAGTGTGTGTGGCCTCCACGTGCCTGTATGACCTCCCTACAACGCCTGGGCATGCTCCTGATGAGGTGGCGGATGGTCTCCTGAGGGATCTCCCAGACCTGGACTAAAGCATCCGCCAACTCCTGGACAGTCTGTGGTGCAACGTGGCGTTGGTGGATGTAGCGAGACATGATGTCCCAGATGTGCTCAATTGGATTCAGGTCTGGGGAACGGGCGGACCAGTCAATGCCTTCCTCTTGCAGGAACTGCTGACACACTCCAGCAACATGAGCTCTAGCATTGTCTTGCATTAGGAGGAACCCAGGGCCAACCGCACCAGCATATGGTCTCACAAGGGGTCTGAGGATCTCATCTCGGTACCTAATGGCAGTCAGGCTACCTCTGGCGAGCACATGGAGGGCTGTGCGGCCCCCCAAAGAAATGCCACCCCACACCATGACTGACTCACCGCCAAACCGGTCATGCTGGAGGATGTTGCAGGCAGCAGAACGTTCTCCACGGCGTCTCCAGACTGTCACGTCTGTCACATGTGCTCAGTGTGAACCTGCTTTCATCTGTGAAGAGCACAGGGCGCCAGTGGCGAATTTGCCAATCTTGGTGTTCTCTGGCAAATGAAAAACGTCCTGCACACGTCCTCCACATGTGGACGTTGGGCCCTCATACCACCCTCATGGAGTCTGTTTCTGACCATTTGAGCAGACACATGCACATTTGTGGCCTGCTAGAGGTAATTTTACAGGGCTCTGGCAGTGCTCCTCCTGCTCCTCCTTTCACAAAGGCGGAGGTAGCGGTCCTGCTGCTGGGTTGTTGCCCTCCTACGGCCTCCTCCACGTCTCCTGATGTACTGGCCTGTCTCCTGGTAGCGCCTCCATGCTCTGGACCCTACGCTGACAGACACAGCAAACCTTCTTGACACAGCTCGCATTGATGTGCCATCCTGAATGAGCTGCACTACCTGAGCCACTTGTGTAGGTTGTAGACTCCGTCTCATTCTACCACTAAAGTGAACGCACCGCCAGCATTCAAAAGTGACCAAAACATCTGCCAGGCAGCATAGGAACTGAGAAGTGGTCTGTGGTCCCCACCTGCAGAACCACTCCTTTATTGGGGATGTCTTGCTAATTGCCTATAATTTCCACCTGTTCTCTGTTCCATTTGCACAACAGCATGTGAAATTTATTGTCAATCAGTGTTCGCTTCCTAAGTGGACAGTTTGATTTCACAGAAGTGTGATTGACTTGGAGTTACATTGTGTTGTTTAAGTGTTCCCTTTATTTTTTTGAGCAGTGTATATTTGCATAGTTCATTATTTTAAAATGATGTACAAAAAAAGTATACCTACACTGGGGAAAAAATGTAAACTAAAGCGAATTACTACTTTTTATAAGATAAAGAATAAAGATATTATACGGTGGAGCACATAGAGAAATGGTTGGACCTTAAGTTAATGAATGTAAAGAACATAATAATATACTACTGGCAAAAAATATACAATTCAAAAAATAAAAAAACATTATTTGATTGTATACTTCATGTTAATTTACTGGTGCTATTGTCCAAGTATGCAATTTTAAAATAATTGAATATTTGAGAAAAGGCACTGTATTTTTGTTGTATTGCACAAACAAATTGCACTGTACAGGGAAAACGATTGATTCTGTGTCCATAAAACCAGGATCCAGTCTACGCACTAGAGTCTACAGAATACAAAACAGATGAGTTTGAACAAAAGCTAGTTCATAGGAAGTGTTGCTGAATTTTTACTGTGGTCAAACAGCTTACAATGAGGGCATAGTGTTACGTTGGGGAGCTATACAGGGGGCAGAGTGAAAAGCACACAGTCCACCTCAAAACTTAAACACATTTGCTTAATAGAGATCTAGTATTTCCCACTTTGAGACAGATAGTAATGTTCATTCTCTACCGTCCAATATGTATTTCATATAGAGTGCATTGTAGGCCGTACAACACAGTCCCAGTGGCGTAGCGCAAATTCCCAAAACAAATATTTTCCCTTATAAAATTCCCCTAAATGTACATTTTAAGCTGAAATAATGCCACAAAATCTATTTTCTCAACTATAAAATAAAGTTTCCCTGCCGGACAAGGATTGTCCTGACTTTCAACAATCCCTGAGCTAATTTCCTGCAATTCTAAACTTTTGCATTTTGAAAGCTAATTTTCTGTCATTCTAAACAAGCTCATGGGCCCCTCCGCCAGTGCACAGTCCCCATTCAAAACAAACTATATTTGGTTGGTAGAGACCTACTGAGTATTTTCCACACCAGTTTATTTGAGACAGGTAGTAAAGTTTGTTCTGTCTACAGTCCAATATGTATTTCAAATACAGTGTATTGCATTGGGGACTATGGAGGGGACAAGCAAGACAAAGTTCCCCTCCAAAACTAAATATATTTGCTTATTCGAGACAGCAGCATACCACCTTGCATCCCACGGCTGGCTTGCCTCTGAAGCTAAGCAGGGTTGGTCTCTGGATGGGAGACCAGATGCTGCTGAAAGAGGCATTGGATGGACAGTAAGAGGCACTCTTTCCTCTGGTCTAAAAAAATATCCCAATTCCCCTGGGAAGTGATTGGTGCTGTCTTTTGGATGGGATGTTAAACGGGGGACCCCCCCCCCTAACTATTTCCCAGGTCGTTGCTGTAGATGAGAATGTGTTCTCAGTCAACTTACCTGGTAAAATAAGGGTAAAAAATACCCTACTATTTGAGACAGGTAGTACATTTTTTCCCTCTACAGTCCAATATGCATTCCATATACAGTAAATTGCATTGTGGGCTATGAAGGGGTGGGGTAAAAAGCCAGCAACAGTCTGTATGACAAAGTCCCCCTCCAAAACGAGTTAGTAGAGACCTGACTGAGTATCCCCTTCCCCCCTAACGTTTATTTCAGACTCGGAGTTCAGTTTTTTCTCTACAGTCCAATGTGTACAGTATTTCATTACAGTGAATTGCCCACAATTTAATGCAAATTTCACTTAAATATGAACAGATATGAATCATTGTTAATGTTTTGTCAATTATTTTTCATATATCATGAATAAATACAGGTTATTGACACATTTCTACTTCGTGGGGGACTTTTATTTTGAAAAAAATGTCCTGCTTTCCTCACGTCTTGAAGCTAGCCTGGTAGCTAGTTGACAACAATGGGCGAGCAGGTTGAGTGGAAGTTTATGAAATTATACCTTACCGATATTGTAAACACTATTTCGAAAAAATCTGCTACACGGAGATCGAAAATAAGTAAGTGGCTTGCTAAAATATCCATAAAATGTTAACGTTACAAGCTAGCTATTAGCTGGTTTATGTTTCATCAAATGCAGAATCATCAGGCAAGAAGGCAATGACTGTAAGTAGGGTTTAAAAGCTTACACTGAGCTAATTAAGCAGTAAGGCCGAGCGTGGGTGGTATATGACCAATATACGACGGCGAAAGGGTTGTTCTTCCTCCAGACGCAACGCGGAGTGCCTGGACACAGCCCTTAACCGTGGTATATTGGCCATATACCACAAACCCACGAGGTGCCTTATTGCTATTATAAACTGTTTACCAACGTAATTAGAGCTGTAAAAATACGTGTTTTGTCATACCAGTGGTATAAGGGCTAATATACCACTGGTGTCAGCCAATCAGCATTCAGGGCTCGAACCACCCAGTTTATAATACCTGATAGAACAGCACAGAGGCATAGGCTATATGGCTATTCCCTGCACACACACCTGGTCAACCTTAGTGAGTCCTAAGGCCTAAATTAAGTCATCATAACTTCATTGGGGATTCTTGTTAGGAACAGTTTGTGTTTAATTATCCTCGGAAAACCTAATGAGAAATACAACACGTTTAGTCCATAGAAACTACATGTTGTATTTTATTCTACTCTACGCTGCAAAAGGACAGCGTAATGCTCTCTCCACCATGCAGTTTACACTCATATTAAATCATATCTTCAAGAACTATTATTCAAGATGTTTCTATCGACAGGTTTTTATTCAACTCTGTGAATCCCGTATTGATAGAGATGTTCCAGAAATAATCTGGATTTTAGAAAACCAGGTACTAAGAGAAGTGTTTTTCAGTTTTGTTTTGGTGAAGACATTCGTGAGTTTATTAGCAATTCTAAATATTTGGGTCATTTAATTGATTAACATATTACCTCTCTATACGGAACATCAGCCCTAGCCGACTCAGCAAGTAGAGCTCTTGGGAGAGTTATAGGAAAAAACAAAACCACTCAAGGATTTTGTGTCCTGTGCTGGACTATTCATTTGGAGTGTGGGGTTCTAAGAGGTGTTTTAAAAACGAACATGTCCACAACAGAGCAGTACGTTACTTTTTAGGTGTCCACAAGTTTGCACCTATACTTGCAATAACTGGGGACATGGGCTGGGAACCCTGTGAGGTGAGATGGAAGGTGTGTATTGTGATACTTTGGAATAGACTGTTGGATATGCCAACTGCCAGAATAGCTAGTCAAGTTTTTTTAGTGGGATCTATCCATAGGGCGAGCCTGGGAAACTGAAATGTCCGACCTTGTTCACAGTCAGACTTGAAAATCTGTACGAAAACCAAATGAAGGGAGACATAGATATGATTAAAAAATAACTTTTGATGCAATATTGGAAAAAAGAATGGGTGGAGGAGATTAATCAAAAACCCAAATTGAGAACCTTTTGTTTGATTATGGGTGTATTCGTGAGTGAGAGATATATTATGTATAACCTACCTAAAAGCAAGAGATCGCTATGTGCACAGGGAAGATCAGGGATATTGCCTCTGCGTATTGAAACAGGTCAGATCAGGGATATTGCCTCTGCCTATTGAAACAGGTCAGATCAGGGTTATTGCCTCTGCGTATTGAAACAGGTCAGATCAGGGTTATTGCCTCTGCGTATTGAAACAGGTCAGATCAGGGATATTGCCTCTGCGTATTGAAACAGGTCAGATCAGGGATATTGCCTCTGCGTATTGAAACAGGTCAGATCAGGAATATTGCCTCTGCGTATTGAAACAGGTCAGATCAGGGATATTGCCTCTGCGTATTGAAACCGGTCAGATCAGGGTTATTGCCTCTGCGTATTGAAACCGGTCGGTATCGTGGTGAAATGGAAGAGGAAACACTGTGTAACTATTTTGACATGGAAGAAATAGAGAATGAAACTCATTGTGTCCTCTATTGTCATTTCTACCACCATATACACTTGCTCTTATTCCAGGAAGCACACCAGATATATCCTGGCATTATGTGGCTGAGCGATGAGGAAAAATGTCAGAATAATAGTTGAGAGAACGATTTATTTCAGCTTTTATTTCTTTCATGACATTCCCAGTGGGTCAGAAGTTTACATACACTCAATTAGTATTTGGTAGCATTGCCTTTAAATTGTTTAACTTGGGTCAAATGTTTCGGGTAGCCTTCCACAAGCTTCCCACAATAAGTTGGGTGAATTTTGGCCCATTCCTCCTGACAGAGCTGGTGTAACTGAGTCAGGTTTGTAGGCCTCCTTGCTCGCACATGTTTTTTCAGTTCTGCCCACAAATTTTCTATGGGATTGAGGTCAGGGCTTTGTGATGGCCACTCCAATACATTGACTTTGTTGTCCTTAAGCCATTTTGCCACAACTTTGGAAGTATGCTTGGGGTCATTGTCCATTTGGAAGACCCATTTGCAACCAAGCTTTAACTTCCTGACTGATGTCTTGAGATGTTGCTTCAATACATCCACATAATTTCCCTCCCTCATGATGCCATCACTTTTGTGAAGTACACCAGTCCCTCCTGCTGCAAAGCACCCCCACAACATGATGCTTCTACCCCCACAACATGATGCTGCTACCCCCGTGCTTCACGGTTGGGATGGTGTTCTTTGGCTTTCAAGCTTTCCCCTTTTTCCTCCAAACATAACGATGGTCAGTTCTATTTTTGTTTCATCAGACCAGAGGACATTTCTCCAAAAAGTACGATCTTTGTCCCCATGTGCAGTTGCAAACTGTAGTCTGGCTTTTTTTATTAAGGTTTTGGAGCAGTGTCTTCCTCCTTGCTGAGTGGCCTTTCAGGTTATGTCGATATAGGACTCATTTTACTGTGGATATAGATACTTTTGTACCTGTTTCCTCCAGCATCTTCACAAGGTCCTTTGCTGTTTTTCTGGGATTGATTTGCACTTGTCACACCAAAGTACGTTCATCTCTAGGAGCGGAACGCGTCTCCTTCCTGAGCGGTATGATGGCTACGTGGTCCAGACTTGTGTAGGTCTACAATTTTTTTTCTGAGGACTTGGCTGATTTTCTCACGATGTCTCACGATGAGTTTGAAGGTAGACCTTGAAAAACATCCACAGGTACACCTCCAATTGACGCAAATTATGTCAATTATCCTATCAGAAACTACTAAAGCCATGACATAATTTTCTGGAATTTTCCAAGCTGTTTAAAGGCACAGTCAACTTAGTGTACGTAAACTTCTGACCCACTGGAATTGTGAATTATAAGTGAAATAATCTGTCTGTAAACAATTGTTGGAAAATGACTTGTGTCATGCACAAAGTAGATGTCCTAACCGACTTGCCAAAACTATAGTTTGTTAACAAGAAATGCGTGGAGTGGTTGAAAAACAAGTTTTAATGACTCCAACCTAAGTGTATGTAAACGTCTGACTTCAACAGTATATGTACAGTGGGGAGAATATACACTGCCGATTTTGCAGGTTTTCCTACTTACAAAGCATGTAGAGGTCTAATTTTTATCATAGGTCCACTTCAACTGTGAGAGACAGAATCTAAAACAAAAATCCATAAATTCACATAGTATGATTTTTAAGTAATTTGCATTTTATTGCATGACAAGTATTTGATACATCAGAAAAGCAGAACTTAATATTTGGTACAGAAACCTTTGTTTGCAATTACAGAGATCATACATTTCCTGTAGTTCTTGACCAGGTTTGCACACACTGTAGCAGGGATTTTGGCCCACTCCTCCATACAGGCCTTCTCCAGATCCTTCAGGTTTCGGGGCTGTCGCTGGGCAATACGGACTTTCAGCTCCCTTCAAAGATTTTCTATTGGGTTCAGGTCTGGAGACTGGCTAGGCCACTCCAGGACCTTGAGATGCTTCTTACGGAGCCACTCCTTAGTTACCCTGGCTGTGTATATGGGGTCGTTGTCATGCTGGAAGACCCAGCCACTACCCATCTTCAATGCTCTTACTGAGGGAAGGAGGTTGTTGGCCAAGATCTCGCGATACACGGCCCCATCCATCCTCCCCTCAGTACGGTGCAGTCGTCCTGTCCCCTTTGCAGAAAAGCATCCCCAAAGAATGATGTTTCCACCTCCATCGGTTCACGGTTGGGATGTTCTTGGGGTTGTATTCATCCTTATTCTTCCTCCAAACACAGCGAGTGGAGTTTAGACCAAAAGCTCTATTTTTGTCTCATCAGACCACATGACCTTCTCCCATTCCTCCTTTGGATCATCTAGATGGTCATTGGCAAACTTCAGACGGGCCTGGACATGCGCTGGCTTGAGCAGGGGGACCTTGCGTGCGCTGCAGGATTTTAATCCATGACGGCCTCATGATCATTGATGCCCCACGAGGTGAGATCTTTCATGGAGCCCCAGACCGAGGGTGATTGACCGTCATCTTGAACTTCTTCCATTTTCGAATAATTGCGCCAACAGTTGTTGCCTTCTCACCAAGCTGCTTGCCTATTGTCCTGTAGCCCATCCCAGCCTTGTGCAGGTCTACAATTTTATCCCTGATGCCTTTACACAGCTCTCTGGTCTTGGCCATTGTGGAGAGGTTGGAGTCTGTTTGATTGAGTGTGTGGACAGGTGTCTTTTATACAGGTAATGAGTTCAAAGAGGTGCAGTTAATACAGGTAATGAATGAGTGGAGAACAGGAGGGCTTCTTAAAGAAAAACAAACAAGTCTGTCAGTGCCGGAATTCTTACTGGTTGGTAGGTGATCAAATACTTATGTCATGCAATAAAATGCAAATTAATTACTTAAAAATCATACAATGTGATTTTCTGGATTTTTGTTTTAGATTCCGTCTCTACACAGTTGAAGTGTACCTATGATAAAAAAAAAATTACAGACCTCTACATGCTTTGTAAGTAGGAAAACCTGCAAAATCAGCAGTGTATCAAATACTTGTTCTCCCACTATATATATATATATATATATATTTTTTTTTACTGCTCTTAGGGATGTAATTTACTATTTTGTATAGATTTTTACCTTACATTTTCTTTAAATAAATGTTTTATTTTTTACTCTTTATGCAAGGCACATTGCAGAGAACACCGGAAGAAGAATGATCATTTAATTACCATAATGTTTGTTTGTGTCAATTAATCCCATAAGGGATGGGTTGACATTTGGAGATATTACACATGAAAATAAAATGTAATTCCTTCATTCATGTTGTTTTTTTATAACTTTGGAATTATAAAAATAAAGTTAAAAAAAACCAATCTAAAACCACCCCTCTGTTTCCCACAGAACCGGTTGCCTATCATGAAGAACAACAGCCGGAGGTGGCCACTCCTCAAAGCTCCGAGAGGCAGCTGAGAACTCCTCAGAGAAACTCCCGGAGGCAAAGTCCCAGGACGCGTTCTAGTGTTCTAAAAGAACAAGAGAGGGGCTTTTCTCCCGTGTCTGGTTCTGGGGAGGAGAGCGACAAGGAGGCCTCCCCACCGAAAAGGAGGAACGGAATAAGCAGCTCCAAAAACACAAGAACAAAGTCTCCATCAAAGGATTGTGGTGACTGTTCCGGGGCCGAGCCTGGTGAACAGCTAGAGGAGAGCACAAAAAGAAAATGTAAATATAGCAACTCAAAAAATAAAAGGACCAATATTCGCTGCAAAGAGAAGGATGATGACAATTTGTCAGATGAACAAACCGTGGTGGCTTCCCCCAGAGAAAGGAGGAGGCAATGTAGTGACTTCGATGTATTTGAAGCGGGGACTGAAAAATATAATACGGTGTCTGAGCCTGAGGTGGAGGACGTTGTGGAGGAGGAGACTGAAGTGGCCTCTGCTTCTAAGAGGAGGAAGCAGCGCAGCAACCCCCAAAAAACTACGCCTCGTGGAGAGGACAAAGCTGAAAGTGATCATTATGAATTGGGAGAACAGGCTGAAGAAACTCCCCCTAGAAAAAAACGTAGCCAGTCTAAAAAGGTAAGAACCAGGACTCCCTCTGAAGACGTGGTGGAAGTTGAAAGTGCCCACTTCAAGACGGAAGAACACGCTGAAGACACGACCCTCAGAAAAAGACAGAGGAGGTCTAAGAAATCTAAAAAGAAGAGATCCAAGAGTCCTCCCAAGGAGGCCAGCGACACAGAGAGTGATGGTGAATCAGGCAAACATATTTCCAAGACCTGGCCCAAGGACTTCCACGAAGAAGAGCGTGACCAAGATGCCAAGACTCGGTCTAAGGACCTAAGTGAGCAGAGTGACCAAGGCTCCCAGACTGAGTCTAAAGACTTAAGTGAAGAGGAGTGGCACTGTTCTGACCATTCAGAGAAGGAGACTGAACACGAGGTGTTACCTGCAAAGAGAAAGAGAGGACCCAAGAGCAAGAAGACAATGAAGTCAGATTCTGAAAACGTCACCATTAAAAAGAAAGGCAAAAAGCAAGGTGCCATGGGTTTGAAGGCACCAAGACTAAGATTCACACCACCCGTAGAGAAAAGGATAAGGGTGAAAACACTTCATATTTGCAGTTTCTGTGAAAAGGTCCTGCCAAACAGGGCTGCGCTGAGTAGGCACCTTCAGCGTCACACAGGGGAGAAGCCTTACCACTGTGAAGAGTGTGGCAAAGACTACGGCAGCAAAACCACCCTGAAGATTCACAACATGCAGGTTCACCACAAGGGGACCAAGGACTTCATATGCAATGAGTGTGACCAACAGTTTACCCACCTCACATACCTCAAACGCCACATGTACTCCCACACGGACAAGGAAAAGAGGCCACACCTGTGCAATGTGTGTGGGAAGCATTTTATCCAGAAGTCCCACCTGGACCGCCACAAGATGATTCACACCGGAGAGAAACCATTCAGCTGCGAACACTGCGCCATGGCCTTCAATCGGCCGGAGTACCTGCGGATGCATCTGAAGCTGCACGTGTCAGGTAGTGAGGGGCCAGATCTGCCAGAGCAAGAGAAGACAAAGTGCACGGAGTGCAACAAGAGTTTTGTCAACCCTAAGTACCTCAACATCCACATGAGAATGCACACTGGGGAGAGGCCATACAAGTGTGAGCACTGTGCTAAGAGCTTCACCCAGACCAGTATTCTCAACGCGCACCGACGTACGCACACGGGAGAAAAGCCACACAAGTGTAAGTCGTGCGGCAGCTGCTTCACCCGTCGCAAGTACCTGGATGATCACATAGGCAGAAAGCATGGGTCTTTACAGCAAATGAAGGAACAGGAGGATGAGCAATGACAACACAGGGTGTTGTGTGGTAATGTAATGTTACGGTGGGGTCTGGAATTTTTGGATGCCTTGATAAAGATGAGCAAAAAAAGACTGTATGAAATAAATTTATGCAACATTTTTGTATTTATTTTAGGGATGGATCCCGATTTACATAATGGGTACCTGGAGGGAAATGGGGCAGAGTCATGCTTTTAAAATTTCAGTCCAGAGGAGTGTTTAGTATTTTTAGTGCTGGGGAGATTTTTCTGTTATTTGTAATTTATGAAATGTCTGTATTTCTCAGTGTTTTAGAATGAGTTGCTTGTAAGTCTATGTATCGGTGTGTCCGATGCTGTCCCTCATCTCTGATTCTCTGCTGAGTGAGCAATATCAAGTGTTCCTGTAGGCTATTTAGTGTGGTCTCAATCAAATGATCCATAGACTATAGGCTGCGAAGTGCATGCTGGAAGAAGCACAGAGCAAAGTTCTATTTCTAAGATAGCTGCTGGGATGGTGTAAATACAACTAGACTGCATTACACACTGCAGTGGATATTCCAACCCTGAGCCCCGGCCTGCTCTGCTCTTATGGCTGTGTTGTTTAGGCCTATGGTAGCAGTTCAAGGGGGGAGTCATGGTTCTTCCGAATGTTTTATTTTTTTGTTTGTTGTTGATTAGGCCTAGTAAAAATCCTTCGCATGCACTCATGGACTGCCCTCTTCAATTCAAACCACAGGTTTTCAATGGGGTTCAAGTCTGGAGACTTGATGTTGATTTTGTGGTCAATAACCCATTTCTGAGCGTATTTTGATGTGTGCTTGTGGTTATTGTCTTGCTGGATGATCCACTTGCAGCCAAGTGTCAGCCTCCTGGCAGAGGCAACCAGGTTTTTGGGCTAAAATGTCCCGGTACAGGGTAAAGTTCATGATGCCGTTGACTTTTACAAGGGCCCAAGGACCAGTGGAAGCAATATAGTCCCATAACATCAAAGATCCACCACAGTTCAGTCCATAAACACAGATGATGGATATCAAGGATCTGGGGGGTGGAAAGAGCCTGTGACATGGCTTCTACTTTTGGACGTTAACAAGGCGACACTTCATTTTAACTCCTCCCTCCACATTTACTGGATTGGTTGAACAGTTCAGAAGGGAACTTCCCCCGACAGTTTTTTTATTTTCTTCTCAGGACCAGTATGTAGGGGATCTTGTTTCAGGTGCTACATTAGGTTAGGCCAGAGCCAGCCTACATGAAGACGTGATCAACTTTGATACTCTGGCTACATTTGTTAGAGACCACCCGATCGCTGACTCATTTGTTTTGCGCCACGCCCCTCATTTTGAAGTCCCTCAAATGACTTCTAGGATGTTAGTTTCAGACTTAATGTATGTAGCGATTGATAGAGCAAAGAAAATAAATTATTGGTGAGTCATCAGGTAAAGTATACTGCATTATATGCGTAATACAATGTGAAGTAATCCCTTTTACAATAAATACAGTACATTCCCAATACAAATGTAATGGTCTCTTCAATGTTGTTGACTTCCATGCTTAAGGCATAGGTGCTCTAACTCTTTTATATATGTGTATATATCCGAAACTCTGGTATATTCAGTATGGTGCTGTGCAACACTTGCTTTCTCATACAAAATCGCCAGTTAACCCAATAAAGGTTATTGCTGTTATGTGATTAGTTGATTTAATGCTTTAAAACACCCTCATCATGACATGGTTTGTTCACAGGTGAAGTAAAGGCCTTCTGGAAACAGGCTGTTTCCCCCAGTTAAACCAGTAGGTGGTAGACCTGTACAGCCTTTCCTGACAAATGATCTCTCAGACTCTCGAAGAGAGCCGTTTTGAATTATTTTTGAATTTGAGACATTGGGGACCCAGGGTGGAACATGTGGTCAGTTCAGTATGAGACATTGGGGACCCAGGGTGGAACATGTGGTCAGTTCCGTATGAGACATTGGGGACCCAGGGTGGAACATGTGGTCAGTTCAGTATGAGACATTGGGGACCCAGGGTGGAACATGTGGTCAGTTCAGTATGAGACATTGGGGACCCAGGGTGGAACATGTGGTCAGTTCCGTATGTGTGGTTATGTTGAAAGCCAGACATAATCTCATCTTCTTGCTCCCGTCCAACTGAGCAGTTTCTCCGATCTGTAAATGACTTAGAATTCCTAAAATACATCAAACTGATTATCACATTCATTATTCTAAACGGCGTAATAAACACTAGATATGTTTTCCTTGACTGCCTGGATCCTACAATGTAAAACATGAGTGTAGGGGTTTGGGCAGCAGTGTCACAGTGCACGGGTAGTTAATAATGCTTTATCAAAGTTTATTGGTCACATACGCATGGTTAGCAGATGTTTTTGCGAGAGGAGCGAAATGCTTGTGCTTCTAGTTCCGACTGCAGCAATATCAAACAAGTAATCTAACAATTTCACAACAACTACCTAGTAAACACAAGTCTAAGTAAAGGAGTGGAATAAGAATATATACATACAGTAGGAAGAAAAAGTATGTGAACCCTTTGGAATTACCTGGATTTCTGCATAAATTGGTCATACAATTTGATCTGATCTTCATCTAAGTCACAACAATAGACATACACAGTGTGCTTAAACTAATAACACAAATTATTGTATTTTTCTTGTCTATATTGAATGTAAAATTTAAACATTCAGAGTGTAGGTTGGAAAAAATATGTGAACCCCTAGGCTAATGACTTCTTGAAAGTTAATTGGAATCAGGAGTCAGCTAACCTGGAGTCCAATCAATGAAACGAGATTGGAGATGTTGGTTAGAGCTGGTCTGCCCTATAAAAAACACTCACAAAATGTGAGTTTCATATTCACAAGAAGCATTGCCTGACGTGAACCATGCCTTGAACAAAAGAGCTCTCAAGACCTAAGATTAAAAATGGTTGACTTGCATAAAGCTGGAAAGGGTTACAAAAGTATGTCTAAAAGACAAATTGTCTATAAATGGAGAAAGTAGAGCACTGTTGCTACTCTTCCTTGGAGTGGCCGTCCTGCAAAGATGACTGCAAGAGCACAGAGCAGAATGCTCAATGTGGTTAAGATGAATCCAAGAGTGTCAGCTAAAGACTTACAGAAATCTCTGGAACATGCTAACATCTACAATAGGTAAACCACTAAATAAGAATAGTGTTCATGGGAGGACACCACAGAAGAAGCCACTGCTGTCCAAAAAAAACATTGCTGCACGTTTGAAGTTCGCAAAAGATCACCTGGATGTTCCACAGCGCTACTAGCAAAATATTCTGTGGACAGATGCAACTACAGTTGAGTTGTTTGGAAGGAACACACAACACTATGTGTGGAGAAAAAAAGGCACAGCACAGCACACCAACATCAAAACCTCATCCCAAAGTATGGTGGAGGGAGCATCATGGTTTGGGGCTGCCTCAGGGCCTGGACAGCTCGACATCATCGACGGAAAAATTAATTCCCAAGTTTATCAAGACATTTTGCAGGAGAATGTAAGGCTATCTGTCGGCCAATTGAAGCTCAACAGAAGTTGGGTGATGCAACAGGACAATGACCCAAAACACAGAAATAAATCAACAACAGAATGGCTTCAACAGAAGAAAATAAGACTTCTGGAATGGCCCAGTCCAAGTCCTGACCTCAACCCGAGCGGTTGTGTCCGGTTCACACCAGACATTCCAAGAATATTACTGAACTGAAACAGTTTTGTGAAGAGGAATGGTCCAAAATTCCTCCTGACCGTTGTGCAAGTCTGATCTGCAACTACAGAAAACGTTTGGTTGAGGTTATTGCTGCCAAAGGAGGGTCAACCAGTTATTAAATCCAAGGGTTCACACACTTTTCCCACCCTGCACGGTGTGCTCAATAAAAACATATAATTGTTTGTGTTATTAGTTTAAGCAGACTGTGTTTGTCCATTGTCGTGACTTAGATGAAGATCACATTTTATGACCAATTTATGCAGAAATCCAGGTAATTCCAAAGGGTTCACATACTTTTTCTTGCCACTGTATAAATATATGGATGAGCAATGACTGAGTGGCATAGGCAAGATGCAATAGATGGAATAAAAATACACTACCGGTCCAATGTTTTAGAACACCTACTCATTAAAGGGTTTTTATTTTTTACTGTTTTCTACATTGCAGAATAATAGTGAAAAC
The DNA here is from genome assembly GCF_057628025.1 of Oncorhynchus mykiss. Lineage (NCBI taxonomy): Eukaryota > Metazoa > Chordata > Actinopteri > Salmoniformes > Salmonidae > Oncorhynchus > Oncorhynchus mykiss. The sequence continues at coordinate 33,444,573 of NC_143046.1, forward strand.
AAACTATTAAATAACACATGGAATCATGTGGTAACCAAAAAAGGGTTAAACAAATCAAAATATATGTTCTATTTGAGATTCTTCAAATAGCCACCCTTTGCCTTGATGACAGCTTTGCACACTCTTGGCATTCTCTCAACCAGCTTCACCTGGAATGCTTTTCCAGTGGTGATGGAGTTCCCACATATGCTGAGCACTTGTTGGCTACTTTTCCTTCACTCTGCGGTCCGACTCATCCCTAACCATCTCAATTTGGTTGAGGTCGGGGGGTTGTGGAGGCCAGGTCATCTGATGCAGCACTCCATCACTCTCCTTTGTCAAATAGCTCTTACACAGTCTGGAGGTGTGTTGGGTTATTGTCCTGTTAAAAATAAAAAAATAGTCCCACTAAGCTCAAACCAGATGGGATGGGGTATCGCTGCAGAATGCTGTGGTAGCCATGCTGGTTAAGTGTGCCTTGAATTCTAAATAAATCCCAGACAGTGTCACCAGAAAAGCACCCCCACACCATAACACATCCTTTTCCGTGCTTTACGATGGGAAATACACATGCAGGGGTCATCCGTTCACCTACTCTGCGTCTCACAAAGTCACAGCGGTTGGAACCAAACATCTACAATTTGGACCAAAGGACACATTTCTACCGGTCTAATGTCCATTGCTCATGTTTCTTGGCCCAAGCAAGTCTCTTCTTCTTATTGGTGTCCTATAGTAGTGAGGGCTGAAATGACCATTTGAAAGTATTTTTAGAGCTGGTCTAAGAGGAAGGTGAGTCCTTGGGTTTACCCCTCCGGGCAGCCAGGCCACGACAATGCAGATAGACACAGAGAGGATGGATGAAGGCCAGCATGCTGAGTAACGTCAGAGCTATGTTCACCTGTAGAGGGAAGAGAGAGAAGACAGAGAGTGAGGAGGTGGGGGAAGGGAGATGGGGTCACCACTCTGCAATAACTCCACTTTAGAACATCATGGTAAGCTGAAAAGCAATGGCCAGTGTTGGGGAGTAGTGAACTACATATAGTTTAACTAGTCATTTCATGACAGTAGCTTGGGTGGTCGTTGAAATAAATTCAAATCTTGGTAGTGTTTTCAGTAGTTAATTACTTGTTTGCCATGTTTTTTTTTATATATATATATATATTTTATTTTACCTTTATTTAACTAGGCAAGTCAGAACAACTTGGCAAAAATAACATTTTTTTTTCAATGACAGCCTAGGAACAGTGGGTTAACTGCCTTATTCAGGGGCAGAACAACAGATTTTTAGCCTGTCAGCTCAGGGATTTGATCTTGCAACCTTTCGGTTATAAGTCCAACGCTCTAACTACTAGGCTACTAGGCTACTAGGCCCCATGTGGTGGTGTTGCTAACCAGTGTCGGGGAAGCTACTCTGAAAATATAGTTTATGAAGCTACTAATTATGATATCTAAATCTAAAATGTCATAGACTACAAATCGCAAGAACAAAACAATGTGTAATCACCCTGGAGTCAGATGTTAACAGAACGTGTAATCACCCTGGAGTCCGATGTTAACAGAATGTGTAATCACCCTGGAGTCAGATGTTAACAGAACGTGTAATCACCCTGGAGTCAGATGTTAACAGAACGTGTAATCACCCTGGAGTCCGATGTTAACAGAACGTGTAATCACCCTGGAGTCCGATGTTAACAGAACGTGTAATCACCCTGGAGTCCGATGTTAACAGAACGTGTAATCACCCTGGAGTCCGATGTTAACAGAACGTGTAATCACCCTGGAGTCCGATGTTAACAGAACGTGTAATCACCCTGGAGTCCGATGTTAACAGAACGCGTAATCACCCTGGAGTCAGATGTTAACAGAACGTGTAATCACCCTGGAGTCAGATGTTAACAGAACGTGTAATCACCCTGGAGTCAGATGTTAACAGCATGTGTAATCACCCTGGAGTCAGATGTTAACAGAATGTGTAATTTAGTCTCTTAAACACAAAAACGATGTATTAAGTGAGATGTAGGCAGGTGTGATGCTGAAAAATAAAGGAAATTCTTGCCTACTTCACCTATATTTTATTTTTGCCAAGAAAGTAGTGTGTAGTTCAAGTAGTTAACTACATCACCACATGGCAAACAAGTAATGAACTACTGAAAACTACCTAGATTAGAATTTAGTTCAACTACCACCAAGCTACTGCAAAATGTAGTTAAATTACTAGTTGAACTACATGTAGTTCACTACTCCTCAACACTGTAGGAATTTCCTTTCTTTTTTGGCATCAAACCTTCTCACTTAAAATTACACTTTCTTTTAACATCCGACTCCAGAGTGATTTATTCTTGCTATTTCTAGTCTATGACATTTAGATATGATCATTTATCACAAAGTAACTTCAGTAAAGTAAAGTAGATTTTTCTTAAGGGTAGCTTTAGTGTAGCTTGACCTCTTCCAGTGTGAAGTATTCTGTAACTTGTTAAACCGTATCGTCAAAGTAGCTTCCCCGACACTGCCAATGGTAAAGGTAGTATATCTGGTAATTCTAATGACAGTAGCTCCACTCACGTATAGTGGGTCTCCTCCCAGCACTCCTTTGACCAGGATAAAGCAGGGGTACTGCAGCAGAGAAACCACTGAAGACAGAGCCATGGCCATACCATACAGCTTCCCAAAGTGACAGGGAGGAAAACTACAGAGAGAGAGAGGGGCAAGAGAGATCATTTAATTGATTTGTTAGTACGGTACAAAAGTATGACGCTAAGAAGGTGTTGGCGTCTATCCGTGCTCCCCTTATCCTGTTCCATTAGGTTTGTTATTGCAAACAACTGGTGTGTGTGTGTGTGTGTGTGTGTGTGTGTGTGTGTGTGACTCACACAATGCTGATGAAGGCTGCATGGCCTCCGTAGAGGAAGGATCGGTTGAGGACCTGCAGGATGAAGGTGAGGTACTGGAGGGGGAGGAAGGGGGTGGAGGCACAGATGGAGAACAGGACACACTGCAGCGCCGTCAGGGTCAGGGAGAGCACCGACGCACGCAGGTCTGCCTCCTTCTCACTCACTCCTACACACACACACACACACACACACACACACACACACACACACACACACACACACACACACACACCAAATACACATGCACCAAACATATACAGTGTGTACACACACAAGAAACACATGTACCCACACCAAACATACGTACCCACACACACAAAGACGCAAATCTCTATTCAATTCCGTCTTCTCCATGACATTTCTATGCCACCTCCGACACTACCACTTCCCTTACCCCTCTCCCTTACCCCTCTCCCTTACCCCTCTCCGAGCAGTAATGTAAAGTCAGAGGCTCTTCAAGCCAAATGTTCCTACAGTAAAATGTAATAAAAACATATACAAAATCTGGAGAAATTCAAATGTGACGCTGGTACGAGTCTAAAACCGGTCTTAGTGTGTTTGGTTTGGAGTGTGTGTGTGTGAGGTTTCACATGTGTGTCGTAGGGGGGGTTGTAGTAGTGTGTGTAGGTGAGGTTGGTACCGGGGGTCCTGGGCTTGCCCTTGTGTCGGTCCATGATGAGGCCGTTCCAGGGGGCAGACAGCACCCCACACAGCTGGGTCACAGCAAACGCATTGGTGTACGTGCTCACTGCAGGGATAAACAGAGCGGAATAAGAACGTGCTTAAAAAGAGAGAAGGGTAGCACTTTAAAGTAAATGTCTGGGAACATCTACCTTTTAAAAGTTAATATTATGTTAACTCATTTCCAAATAATGTTGTTGACTCATCCTATACTCGTATTTGTGGCCAAAACATCAATTGGAGAAAAAACACTTTACAAAAACCCCACCTCAAACTATTTTCTCAAACAGACCGTTTCAAAAATGCTTTGCTACTTCCTAATAGAGGATGATGTCATCCACCTGAGAAGGATGAGCTGGCCATTCAACAGTCTACTCACATGAATATTTTTAATGACCGCTATACGTCCACACCATTCCAACACAGAAAAGCTGCTTTTTAACATACTTAATAAAAAAAAAGAATTGGAAGGAAAACTATTCAAATTATTGTAATTCATTATACGTCATATTTCATAGAAATCTGGAAACAATGGACAGTAACTTTAAAATAAAGGGTAACACTTTAAGTCAACTTTATTAAATGTCCATAAGATATTTAGAAACGTTTAAGACTGAACTATAACGCCTGTTAATAGACAATTGTGTGCGTACCCAGAGAGGGTTCTCCCTGGGTCAGTCTCTGCAGCATGGGGTTGAGGGTGCCGATGAACAGGTAGTGCCTCAGCTGCATGACAGAAAGCCACACCAGGTGCCAGAGGAAGAACTTGGACAGGAAACACTCCCAGAAAGTAGCCACTGAGAAGAGGAGGGGGTAGGGGGTTAGAGAGGTCAAATCAGTTACAAATTCACATAAGATTATGTAATTGTAGGAAACAAGGTCTGTACGGGCAACTAATCCTGAATATTTGGGACACGGGAACGAGCAGAGCTGACGTCAAGGTAAACTAAATCTACACACCTTTCTCTGCGCTCTCCTTGTTAAAAGGCATTTCCTCCGTGACATCATCCCTCTGCATGTTGCCGTTGGCTGCTGCCTGTTCTGAGCTGAAGGTCTTGGCCTGGCCACGGCTCTTCATTCTGTCACAGGAAGTAACGGCAACACTGGTTAAAGTCACACAGGGAGTCCAGACAGTCCAGTGCTGGGGGTCTCTAGAATTGGTTGGACCTTCAGCAGATATTTATTCCCTTCTTTCCCTGGGTCTATTTTCTGTCCAGTCGCTGTGCTGTGGAGGGGGTAGGGGATGTATTCTTACCTGTAGGTGTAGCCCTCAGGGAGGGGGAAGGGGATGTATTCTTACCTGTAGGTGTAGCCCTCAGGGAGGGGGAAGGGGATGTGTTCTTACCCATAGGTGTAGCCCTCAGGGAGGGGGTAGGGGATGTGTTCTTACCCATAGGTGTAGCCCTCAGGGAGGGGGTAGGGGATGTATTCTTACCTGTAGGTGTAGCCCTCAGGGAGGGGGAAGGGGATGTGTTCTTACCCATAGGTGTAGCCCTCAGGGAGGGGGAAGGGGATGTGTTCTTACCCATAGGTGTAGCCCTCAGGGAGGGGGTAGGGGATGTGTTCTTACCCATAGGTGTAGCCCTCAGGGAGGGGGTAGGGGATGTGTTCTTACCCATAGGTGTAGCCCTCAGGGAGGGGGTAGGGGATGTGTTCTTACCCATAGGTGTATCCCTCAGGGAGGGGGTAGGGGATGTGTTCTTACCCATAGGTGTAGCCCTCAGGGAGGGGGTAGGGGATGTGTTCTTACCCATAGGTGTAGCCCTCAGGGAGGGGGTAGGGGATGTGTTCTTACCCGTAGGTGTAGCCCTCAGGGAGGGGGTAGGGGATGTGTTCTTACCCGTAGGTGTATCCCTCAGGGAGGGGGTAGGGGTTGTGTTCTTATCCGTAGGTGTATCCCTCAGGGAGGGGGTAGGGGATGTGTTCTTACCCGTAGGTGTATCCCTCAGGGAGGGGGTAGGAGATGTGTTCTTACCCGTAGGTGTATCCCTCGGGGAGGGGGTAGGGGATGTGTTCTTACCCGTAGGTGTATCCCTCAGGGAGGGGGTAGGGGATGTGTTCTTACCCGTAGGTGTCGCCCTCAGGGAGGGGGTAGGAGATGTGTTCTTACCCGTAGGTGTATCCCTCAGGGAGGGGGTAGGGGTTGTGTTCTTATCCGTAGGTGTATCCCTCAGGGAGGGGGTAGGGGATGTGTTCTTACCCGTAGGTGTAGCCCTCAGGGAGGGGGTAGGGGATGTGTTCTTACCCGTAGGTGTCGCCCTCAGGGAGAGGGTAGGGGATGTGTTCTTACCCATAGGTGTAGCCCTCAGGGAGAGGGTAGGGGATGTGTTCTTACCCGTAGGTGTATCCCTCAGGGAGGGGGTAGGGGATAGGGGATGTGTTCTTACCCGTAGGTGTAGCCCTCAGGGAGGGGGTAGGGGATGTGTGTTCTGGGTAGAAGGAGGAAGGTCCTGGCCAGGTGGATGATGCCACACGCAGCCAGGAAGAGGAAAGAGGCACGTAGAGAGATCCCAACCTCAAATAGCAGCTAGAGGGAGACACGAGGGAAGAAATCATCATCATCATCATCTTAATTAACTCATGGACAGCGACCGACTGATAGTCTGTGGGCGGGTGTGTTTAACAATGTTACCTTGATGATGAGGAAGAGGGCGGAGGAGGAGTCGAAGGCACCATTGTAAAGGGTGATGACGGTGGAGCGAGCGGAACCAAACAGGTTGCCTATCTACAGGGGGCCACAGAGAGGGGAAACATAACTCGCCAGGCCTGTGTGTCTGAGTGTCTCATGCTTCTCATCAGTACACACCACAGACTGACAAAACCACAGGTCAAAAGGAAGCAAATGTATGGCCCAAGGCAAGGTTGTCCACGGTTACATCAAGGGTATGTTCTCAGTCACGGTCCTGTTTACTGAGAGAACCCTGAGGACTGCTGTGTACATGACTGATGTTTATTCAGGAGGTCATAAATATGAGAGGACGGACCTGCATGTTGGTGACCAGAAACAAGATGCCTCCCACAGCGATGAAGGACAGGGCCGGGAAGAGGAGAGAGGAGAGAGCTGAGAAAGAAAAAACAACAGACTTATCCCTCTTGAGATCTTGCGAATTGCTGATGAAAGTGTAACGATCTTGTCAACTGTTGATAAAAAATGTATCAAACTCCATGGTGTTCGTGTAAGCTGTTCCATCAAACCTGTTTTTCTCAATTAGTATTACACTATAGAAAAGTAAAGGATTTTACCTGAACTTGAAAAGGCCACAAGCAAGGCACCAGTGGTGTACAGTGATCTGGAGAATAAAAATAAGTGATCACAACCATCATGTGAATTCAACCAGGCGTGCGCGTGAACCCACACGCACACACACACACACACACACACACACACACACACACACACACACACACACACACACACACACACACACACACACACACACACACACACACACACACACACACACACACACACACAGAGAGGCAGGGGTTAATGATAAAAGAGACTCAGGTTTAACTCTAATTCTTTCCCCTGGTTCTCCCTCCTACTGTCCTAGTCCTGTTCTGAGAGCCTTTAGCCTATTCACTGTGTTTTCCTGGCCCTCACTAGGAGGTGCAGTTCTCATCTCCATCTCTCTCTCTAGTCTCCACTCTCTCTATTCACTGTGTTTGCCTGGTCCTCACTAGGAGGTGTAGTTCTCATCTCCACCTTTCTCTATTCACTGTGTTTTCCTGGTCCTCACTAGGAGGTGCAGTTCTCATCTCCACCTCTCTCTATTCTACTGTGTTTTCCTGGCCCTCACAAGGTGGTGTAGTTCTCATCTCCACCTCTCCCTCTAGTCTCCACTCTCTCTATTCTACTGTGTTTTCCTGGCCCTCACTAGGAGGTGTAGTTCTTATCTCCACCTCTCTCTTTAGTCTCCACTCTCTCTATTCTACTGTGTTTTCCTGGCCCTCACTAGGAGGTGTAGTTCTTATCTCCACCTCTCTCTTTAGTCTCCACTCTCTCTATTCTACTGTGTTTTCCTGGTCCTCACTAGGAGGTGCAGTTCTCATCTCCACCTCTCTCTCTAGTCTCCACTCTCTCTATTTTACTGTGTTTTCCTGGCCCTCACTAGGAGGTGCAGTTCTCATCTCCACCTCTCTCTATTCACTGTGTTTTCCTGGTCCTCACTAGGAGGTGCAGTTCTCATCTCCACCTCTCTCTATTCACTGTGTTTTCCTGGTCCTCACTAGGAGGTGCAGTTCTCATCTCCACCTCTCTCTTTAGTCTCCACTCTCTCTATTCTACTGTGTTTTCCTGGTCCTCACTAGGAGGTGCAGTTCTCATCTCCACCTCTCTCTCTAGTCTCCACTCTCTCTATTCACTGTGTTTTCCTGGTCCTCACTAGGAGGTGCAGTTCTCATCTCCATCTCTCTCTCTAGTCTCCACTCTCTCTATTCACTGTGTTTTCCTGGTCCTCACTAGGAGGTGCAGTTCTCATCTCCACCTCGCTCTCTAGTCTCCACTCTCTCTATTCACTGTGTTTTCCTGGTCCTCACTAGGAGGTGCAGTTCTCATCTCCACCTCTCTCTCTAGTCTCCACTCTCTCTATTCACTGTGTTTTCCTGGCCCTCACTAGGAGTTGTAGTTCTCATCTCCACCTCTCTCTTTAGTCTCCACTCTCTCTATTCTACTGTGTTTTCCTGGCCCTTACTAGGAGGTGCAGTTCTCATCTCCACCTCTCTCTATTCTACTGTGTTTTCCTGGCCCTCACTAGGAGGTGTAGTTCTCATCTCCACCTCTCTCTCTAGTCTCCACTCTCTCTATTCTACTGTGTTTTCCTGGTCCTCACTAGGAGGTGCAGTTCTCATCTCCACCTCTCTCTCTAGTCTCCACTCTCTCTATTCACTGTGTTTTCCTGGTCCTCACTAGGAGGTGTAGTTCTCATCTCCACCTCTCTCTATTCACTGTGTTTTCCTGGTCCTCACTAGGAGGTGCAGTTCCCATCTCCACCTCTCTCTCTAGTCTCCACTCTCTCTATTCTACTGTGTCTTCCTGGCCCTCACTAGGAGGTGTAGTTCTCATCTCCACCTCTCTCTCTAGTCTCCACTCTCTCTATTCTACTGTGTTTTCCTGGCCCTCACTAGGAGGTGTAGTTCTCATCTCCACCTCTCTCTATTCACTGTGTTTTCCTGGTCTTCACTAGGAGGTGCAGTTCCCATCTCCACCTCTCTCTCTAGTCTCCACTCTCTCTATTCTACTGTGTCTTCCTGGCCCTCACTAGGAGGTGTAGTTCTCATCTCTACCTCTCTCTCTAGTCTCCACTCTATTTGCATTGCTTCTCTTTTCATTTCCCCTCTACCCATAGCAAAAACATCTGGATTGGCTTCTGATTGGCTCAGCCAATGTTGTTGCGGATTTGTAATCTGTGGCTATGAAATGTTGTTAAGTAACTGGGTCTGTGCCACATTAACCCTAGTTGGCCCATTCCAACCCCATCAGCCCCGAGCTCAACCACACTCTGAACAATCACAGTCAACATAACTCCCAGCCCTCGCTCCTTTCAACTATTGCTCTAAATCTCTTCCACCCTATAACTCTTCCATCCTGCCCAACTTCATTCTTAGTTACTACACAACCATTTATTTCACATTCCCTCTTTCTGTCTCTGCTTGGCACATCCACTCTCCGTCTATTCCTAACCTCTGGCACTCGTTCTCTGGCTGTCACATAGACACCACCCCCTGGCTCTGCCTTGCACCATCTCTTGAATAACTCAGCACTGAGTCCGATCTACTCAAACAAGAAACTAGAAGCCCAGACAACTTTCCCTTGGGCTCTCTTTTCAGTCACTATATCTCTCATGTCCTTCTGCCTACTCTCTCTTTCACTAACACAAACACACACACACTTTGCCTTTCCCTTGCTCTTCCCAGAGCTCACTCCACATAACGTGAACAGACATGGGAACCCCTCCAAGGGAAATAACAGGATGTGACAGCCAGAGAATGAGTGACTTAGCACTGGAGAGTAAACACACATGCTTTATACCGTCACTTAGATACCAAAACTGGGTAGAACGATAGACAGGGACAGAGATAAACTGTTGGAGAGAGTGGTAAAGAGAGAGACAGACAGAGGGCTCTCTGTTATGTCTCAGGCAATAACAGCTGATGTGGCGCTTCATAGATCTGTGTCTTTCTTTGACGGTCTCTGTCTAACAGCCATGAAATCAGTCACATTAGGTAGCACAGACTAGACACAAAGAAATCTCAATTTCCGTGAGATGAAGCACTTATTAAAGCCTCATTAACTTTTGAACAGATGCGTTAACATTTAACAAGACTTTATAGTATACTGTCGTCACGTAAAGGCCAGATCCTTGCGGGCAACTCAAGGCTGAGCGCAAATTAGTGGTTGAGATCAATGGAAGATTTGCGTGAAATGTCAAGTTACAGTCTCAAGTTAAGATTAGACAAGACTCACGTAGCTGTGTTCAGTACCGTGTTTTAGCGACAACACCGCATTTGACTGTTTCACATTCTCTCTGTCAGTTGTCTCTTGCCAGATTGTTATCGTTACTACAATTGACACCTAACCATCAATCCCGGTTGAATATAGGTTGTGAACCCTGTGCAGCTTAGTGATGCTTTATAATATGTTTATACAAAGACTTACATTCCCAGCAGCCTGACTGCCATGATGCCGAAACGGTCGAACAGGAAGCCATTGGGCAGCAGTAGAAAGTTGGTCATGAAGGAAGCGATGGTGAAGATGAGGGAGAACTGTTCATCCTGACCACTGCAGTCTGAAACACACGCGCGCACACACACACAGGCAGTCAGAGAGCTGTCAGTATGGACAGGTGTGTGTGTGTGTGTGCATGAGATATGTATTTGTATTGTAAGCTCTACTGTGACAGTGAGGCGTCTCAGTCACTGACCTAGGAATTGCATTCCATTGACCCCGGGGATGTTGACACACAGGTAGCTGAAGTAGCCTTCTGTCTTCAGGACGAACACCAGGGAGGCCCAGCCGAACACGGCCCCAGCAAAACAAAGGCACTCCAGCAGCCCTGTGACCAGGGTCAGCCACCTCCGCAGCCCTGCCCCTCCCTCACACCCGAGCATGATCTCGTCCCGCACACACACACACACACACACACACAGCACCCGCAATTTCACCCTCTCTCTTTTTAAGCTTCCCTGGTAGTCACTTCACTGAAGAGAGGAAACAAGAAAAAGAGAAAATCAGAATTGAGAAGAAACCAAATTTAAGGTAAAAAAATAAATGATCTTCTGTCTCCTCTGAAAGTGCTTTCAAATGTCAATGACTCTGTTGAATGACCTTTTTGAATAGCATATAGCCTAAATAATGCTTTCCAGTGTCGTTGTGACGCCTGACCATTGCATTTTGCTGCAGTCTTATTGAATGCAAACATACTAATACTCAAACATTGCCAAAGAAACCAGACACATAAAAAAAAGAGACAACTGCCCCACTGCAACATTCCTTATTTCATTTATGTGGAAAAATGAACCCACCCTACATTACTCACGGTTCAGAACAATTCCCCCAGTCACTCATATGAACAACTCCTTCTCTCTCTTCTCTTAACTCTCTTTTTCATACTTTATATAAACCTTCCTTCCACCCAGTCTCCCCTCCCTTCAGTTCAACCCCTCCTCCCCCATGAATCACTCTCGCTCTCATCTCAAGTAATATTGTCAGGGTCGTGTCTGAATGCGTACACATTAAATGTGAACCCCCGTGTACCGGACACCACCGCGGATGCCGGGGTAAAGGCTAGGATGGCCTTCCTCAGGTGTTCTACAGGGCATACCAAAGCGAGAGCCTAATGCTTCCTTAGGTACCTCTTTCTGAGTTTTCATTTGGAAAACGATCTCTCCTCAGTAGCGACAGTCACAAGGATGGTAAAAACAGCTTGATTGCCATAGCAACACCAGGGAAACTTGGCAGAAGGGAGATGTGCTTGAAATACAGCAGTTCTGCAACATCTTTAATTGAGCCTCTCATTCTCCTGAATTGCCAGCTTAACTGTAACAGGAAGCTCTGGGGACAGGTCGTCTGGATACCGGAAAGCCAATCATTTGGCAGATGCAGATTATCGTCTTTAGCAGACAACAGTTCTTGAGGGCTTGAACAAAAAAAAGCGGTTTGCGATTTCATTTATATTGTGAACCGCAGTTTGAGTTGTGTGGTTGCAATATCAACAGTCCCTTATCTCTGGTATACTTAAGCAATAAGGCACCTCGGGGTTTGTGTAATATGGCCAATATACCACGGCTAAGGGTTGTTCTTAGGCACGACGCATCGCGGAGTGCCTGGATACAGTCATTAGCCGTGGTATATTGGCCATATACCAAAACCCCCGAGGTGCCTTATTGCTATTATAAACTGGTTGCCAATGTAATTAGAACAGTAAAAAATATTTTCTGGGGTCATACCAGTGGTATACGGTGTACTGTTTTTCCTGTCTCGGCTGTTGCTATTTACATTGCTAGTTAATTACTGTAACAGTGTCTTTCAATCTGTATCAAGGGCATAAGTCTTTGACATCCTTATGCTCTGTCTCTCACTCATTCAATCTCTACCAGTAAAGTCAAAGGAGGAAGGGCTGGACAACTACATATGGGCAAGTAAACACATATAATAACAACCACAAGATCTCATCAAATCATAATCAAGTTCTTACACCTTGGATCACAAGATCTGGTTGCCAGAACACAGCGCAACTTCCTCAAATCCGTTACCGCACACGTCAAAGGCTGGCATCATACACACACCCAGAGAGAGATAGAGACAGAGAGAGAGAGTGTACGATACTTTTTAAAATGTTTACGTCACATTAGCACTCGCATAAAGAAACAGTTTTAAAACATATATTACAGTCAGAGAAATCCTACATTCACAAAATAATCAGAAACATGACTTTTCATGTGTGGTCGGATTTGTCTTATGCATAAATACCAGGTATGTATTGAGAGATGAAAAATATATACAGTACCAGTCAAAAGTTTGGAGAATGCCAAGAGTGTGCAAAGCTGTCATCAAGGCAAAGGGTGGCTAATTAGAAGAATCTCAAATATAAAATATATTTTAATTTGTTTAATACTTTTCTGGTTACTACATGATTCCATATGTGTTATTTCTTAGTTTTGACGTCTTCACTATTATTCTACAATGTAGAAAATAGTCAAAATAAAGAAATACCCTTGAATGAGTAGGTGTGTCCAAACTTTTGACTTGTACTGTATAAATATATAAATATATATATACAGTTGAAGTTCGAAATTTACATATATCTTAGCCAAATACATTTAAACTCAGTTTTTCACGATTCCTGACATTTAATCCTAGTAAAAATGCCCTGTTTTAGGTCAGATAGGATCACCACTTTATTTTAAGAATGTGAAATGTCAGAATAATAGTAGAGATAATTATTTATTTCAGCTTTTATTTATTTCGTCACATTCCCAGTGGGTCAGAAGTTTACATACACTCAATTAGTATTTGGTAGCATTGCCTTTAAATTGTTTAACTTGGGTCAAACGTTTCGGGTAGCCTTCCACAAGCTTCCCACAATAAGTTGGGTGAATTCTGGCCCATTCCTCTTGACAGAGCTGGTGGAACTGAGTCAGGTTGGTAGGCCTCCTTGCTCGCACACGCTTTTTCAGTTATGCCCACACATTTTCTATAGAATTGAGGTCAGGGCTTTGTGATGGCCACTCCAATACGTTGACTTTGTTGTCCTTAAGCCATTTTGCCATGACTTTGGAAGTATGCTTGGGGTCATTGTTAATTTGGAAGACCCATTTGCGACCAAGCTTTAACTTCCTGACTGATGTCCTGAGATGTTGTTTCAATATATCCACATCATTTTCCATCTTCATGATGCCATCTATTTTGTGAAGTGCACAAGTCCCTCCTGCAGCAAAGCACCCCCACAACATGATGCTGCCACCCCGTGCTTTACGGTTGGGACGGTGTTCTTAGGCTTGCAAGCCTCCCCCTTTTTCCTTCAAACATAACGATGGTCATTATGGCCAAACAGTTCTATTTTTGTTTCATCAGACCAGAGGACATTTCTCCAAAAAGTACGATCTTTGTCCCCATGTGCAGTTGCAAACTGTAGTCTGGCTTTTTTTATGGAGGTTTTGGAGCAGTGTCTTCTTCCTTGCTGAGTGGCCTTTCAGGTTAGGTTGATATAGGACTCGTTTTACTGTGGATATAGATACTTTTGTACCTGTTTCCTCCAGCATCTCCACAAGGTCCTTTGCTGTTGTTCTGGGATTGATTTGCACCTTTCGCACCAAAGTACGTTCATCTCTAGAAGACAGAACGCGTCTCCGTCCTGAGCGGTATGATGGCTTCGTGGTCCCATGGTGTTTATATGTGCGTACCATTATTTGTACAAATGAACGTGGTACCTTCAGGCGTTTGGAAATTGCTCCCAAGGATGAACCAAACTTCTGGAGGTCTACAATTTATTTTCTGAGGTCTTGGCTGATTTCTTTTGATTTTCCCATGATGTCAAGCAAAGAGGCACTGAGTTTGAAGGTTTGAAGGTAGGCCTTGAAATACATCTACAGGTACACCTCCAATTGACTCAAATTATTTCAATTAGCCTATCAGAAGCTTCTAAAGCCATGACATAATTTTCTGGAATTTTCCAAGCATGCACAAAGTAGATATCCTAACCGACTTGCCAAAACTATAGTTTGTTAACAAGAAATGTGTGGAATGGTTGAAAAACAAGTTTTAATGACTCCAACCTAAGTGTATGTAAACTTCCGATTTCAACTTTATATACATGTATGTACATGTGTAGTGCTGTTAGTGTAGCTCCCTGTGCATACAGTAGCCTACATAGCCTATACCACGTCACGGTTGGAGATATGGCTTGCGCCAGCCCAGGCCCTAGCGGCGATAGGGCGGCAGAGTAGCCTAGTGGTTAGAGCGTTGGACTAGTAACCGGAAGGTTGCAAGTTTAAATCCCCAAGCTGACGAATTACAAATCTGTTGTTCTGCCCCTGAATCAAGGCAGTTAACCCACTGTTCCTAGGCCGTCATTGAAAATAAGAATTTGTTCTTAACTGATTTGCCTAGTTAAATTAAGGTTAAATAGTTTTTTAAATGAAAGCATGGAACAGCGATTAACTGGACCGTTGTTCAAGCCTTTGCTTTTGTATCTCTTAATCTGTTAAACTTGAGCCAAATCAATCTGGTAATGAGGTTGTTTAGCAACTATGTGAAACATGGTACTAACCTTGCGCTCAACTAAAGCATTACCTTTATATTGTCATTTGGGAGACTTGTTACAACAGCGCATTCGGAAAGTATTCAGACCCCTTGACCTTTTCCCACATTTTGTTACGTTACAGCCTTATCCTAAAATTGATGAGGATTTTTTTTTATCCATCTACACACAATACCCCATAATAATAAAGCGAAAACAGGTTTTTAGAAATAACATATTTACATAAGTATTCAGACCCTTTACTCAGTACTTTGTTGAAGCACCTTTGGCAGTGATTAAAGCCCCGAGTCTTCTTGGGTATGACGCTACAAGCGTGGCACCCCTGTATTTGGGGAGCTTTTCCCATTCTTCTATGCAGATCCTGGTCTGAGAGTCCTTTAGCTGCCTTTTGGCAAACTCCAAGCGGACTGTCATGTGCCTTTTACTGAGGTGTGGCTTCCGTCTTGCCACTGTACCATAAAGGCCTGATTGGTGGAGTGCTGCAGAGATGGTTGTCCTTCTGGAAGGTTCTCCCATCTCCACAGAGGAACTCTGGAGCTCTGTCAGAGTGACCATCGGGTTCCCTGACCAAGGTCCTTCTCCCCCGATTGCTAAGTTTGGCCAGGCGGCCAGCTTTAGGAAGAGTCTTGGTGGTTCCAAACTTCTTCCATTTAATAATGATGGAGGCCGCTGTGTTCTTGGGGACCTTCAATGCTTCAGACATGTTTTGGTACCCTTCACCAGATCTGTGTCTCGACACAATCCTGTCTCGAAGCTCTACGGACAATTCTTTCGACCTCATGGCTTGGTTAAGACAAAAATGTCTAAAAACCTGTTTCGATTTGTCATTATGGGGTATTGTGTGTAGATTGACGAGGAAAATTAAATTAAAATGTAATACATTTTAGAATAAGGCTGTAATGTAACAAAATGTGGAAAAGGGGAAGGGGTCTGAATACGAGAGAATGCACTGTAGCTAGCCCCCCAAAAAATATACCAACCAATTGTGACATTATCTGTATTGTTGCCTATGCACAGTAGTGTTCTTTTAAACCAGCTAGCGTTACAAAAGTGTGGCCTGCTAGGGTACCAGTCTGTTTGTGCCATCATGCCACTCCTTGTAATGCCAAACAATGTATGGCAAGGAGAGGAGTTGGAATGACAGCACAAACAGATAACCCGACCAGTCTAACAGAAGTAATCCCTCCTACCATGTTCATTGTAAATGTTTCACCATGTGTTTTTACTAGCAAAAACTAGGTTGTGGTCTGTTGATATTATAAGCACTGGTCTGTTATTGTTAAAGGGGAGAAAAATAGGTCTCACCCAATCCTAGGGGTAACGTTACATTAAACTTCTGTGGCTTGCACAATTAAATATGCAACTGTAATGGCTTGACAGATAAGATCATAAAGGACGAAGACTGACAAACGTTAATGAGGCTGGAAACATTTCAATTAACAAAAAAATATTGATAACGTCAATTATTACTAGCTACCCAGCTAGCCAATGTTAGTTCACACTAACATTTGCGTGTTGCATACTGGTTAGACACCAGTCAGACACTATACATATTTCTATACATCTTTCCTGCTGCTTGGCAAGCTTTTTCACACCCATGGTGTAATTTAGCTAGCTATGGACTTTTCGCTAACGTTAGATAGCTGGGGGTAAAGTTGACTCGCTGCAAATAACGACAATTATGAGTGATATCATAAAGGTTCATAACTGTTTCTATTCCTAAACATGTCAAACATAATTTGTGGAACTAGACCTAGATAGCTAGCTGCAGGTCTAATTTACCAAGCTACCCCTCCTCAACTCACCAATTTGTATTTATTTAATGAACGTCACAGAGTTTAGCTAGCTAGTGGAACATTCTAGCTCCATTGGTTTTTGTGGGATTCTTGACATGTGAGTGGATGGATGTTCAAAATGTGTTTGGCCAGAGATATTTTAGAAATACCGCCTTTGGTTTTAACTTTGACGTTGGATATCCAGTTTACACGTTTTGAGGTGAAACGTTCAGGCAGGGAGAGACCAAAGACGTTCCTCCATAACCTATGGCATGACATTTGGTTATGAGAGAAACAGTCAACGGCTGTCTCCAAATCTGACAGCGCCCTCCAGTGGTCTTTCACTCCTGGTTTTATGGAGAAGTGAGATTATTATCTGATTATAATGGATTATTCCTGGATGTAAACTGGGTATATAATGTGGTGGTCAATAAGGATACTATATTCACTTATGTTATTTAGGAGGCAATATAGTAATGTGCATTGAGATAAACAAAGGGCATCTACTGAATATGTGGACAATGACCAGTGGTCTAAAGTACTCAAGTACAAATACTTTAAAGTACTATTTAAATTGTTTTTTGGGGTATCTGTACTTTAGTTTACTATTTATATTTTTGACAACTTTTAATTTTACTTCACTACATTAATAAATAAAATATTGTACTTTTTACTCCATACATTTTCCCTGACAACCCAAACTACGTGTTACATTTTGAATGCTTAGCAGGACAGGAACATTGTGAAATTTACACACTTATCAAGAGAACACATGGTCATCCCTACTGCCTCTGGTCTGGTGGAATCACTAAACACAAATGCATCTTTTGTAAATAATTGGAGTGTTGGAGTGTGCCCCTGGCAAAACATACATTAAAAAAAAAAAGGCAAATGGTGCCGTCTGCTTTGCTTAATATGAGGAATTTGAAATGATTTATACTTTTACTTTTAACACTTAAGTATATTTTAAACCAAATACTTTTAGACTTTTACTCAAGTTGTATTTTACTGGGTGACTTTCACTTTTACTTGAGTCATTTTCTATGAACGTATTTATACTTTTACTACAGTATGACAATTGGATACTTTTTTTCCACCACTGACAATGACCACCTTCACTGAAGACAAACCTCTCAAACCTGTTCAGATGAGAAGGCGATGAAAACATGACACTCAAAATCAGGTGCAGTGTGTGTTATAATCCCACAACAGCGACAGAGATAACACTGGAGCTCACTAATTTCTCTTTCTCTCTCTCTCTCTCACGCACATGCACACTGACACACACAGGCACACAGACACAAACACACACAAACAAACTCTTAGTTGCTAACACACTCAACAAACTTTTTGGAATCAGCTCTGTCAACTGTAAAAAGAAAAAACGAAACAATAATTTCCCTCTTAAGTCAGGTCATTACAGCTTCACTACCACATTCACATTGTGCGTTTTTCCATGCGGAAATACAGTCTTTAATTTCCGTGACAGCGGGCTGATAGATGTCCACCAGAGAATGAATCGGAGAGAGGGAGATACTGCAGAAGGTGTTGACTTATTTTTAGCCACTGAAATGTGGAGAAGAGAAGAGAGGGTTGGGGAGGCATCAGGGGAAGATAATGACGGGGAGAGAAAGAGAAGAAAGAAAGATAGACGTTTATTTTTAAAAGCCAACTGTTTTGCGTTGAATGAAAAGTTACACTGTTAAGTGGGCAGGGAGTTGGAGAGTGGAGAAAGGCCGAGGGGACGTACGTTTGATGGGACATCAGGGGTATATGTATATATATAGAGAGTTGCTTAGATTGGCATTGGATGATGTCATAAAACTGAAGAACAGAGTTATGAATATTATGTTTGGTCTTTGGGATTCTGTGTTATTCCATATATTGATGACTATTTTTCCATATTACTGTAAGGTGCACAAAGTTTGAAAGCAATATGCCTTTTGTGTGTATGGAACATTTCTGGGATCTTTTATTTCAGTTCACAAATCATGGGACCAACACTTTACATGTTGCATTTATATTTTTCTTCAGTATATACAGTTGAAGTCGGAAGTTTACATACACCTTAGCCAAATACATTTCAACTCATTTTTTCACAATTCCTGACATTTAATCCTAGTAAAAATAGGATCACCACTTTATATTATGGGAAATGTCAGAATAATTGTAGAGAAAATTATTTATTTCAGCTTTGATTTCTTTCACCACATACCCAGTGGGTCAGAAGTGTACATACACTCAATTAGTATTTGGTAGCATTGCCTTTAAATTGTTTAACTTGGGTCAAACATTTTGGGTAGCCTTCCACAAGCTTCCCACAATAAGTTGGGTGAATTTTGGCCCATTCCTAATGACAGAGCTGGTGTAACTGAGTCAGGTTTGTAGGCCTCCTTGCTCGCACACGCTTTTTCAGTTCTGCCCACAAATGTTCTATGGGATTGAGGTCAGGGCTGTGTGATGGCCACTCCAATACCTTGACTTTGTTGTCCTTAATTCATCCATTTTGCCACAACTTTGGAAGTATGCTTGGGGTCATTGTCCATTTGGAAGACCCATTTGCGACCAAGCTTTAACTTCCTGACTGATGTTTTAAGATGTTGCTCCAATATATCCACATAATTTTCCATCTTCATGTTGCCATCTATTTTGTGAAGTGCACCAGTCCCTCCTGCAGCAAGCACCCCAAACATCATGATGCTACCACCCCCATGCTTCACGGTTGGGATGGTGGTCTTAGGCTTGCAAGTCTCCCCCTTTTTCCTCCAAACATAATGATGGTCATTATGGCCAAACAGTTATATTTTTGTTTCATCAGACCGGAGGACATTTCTCCAAAAAGTATCATTTTTGTCCCCATGTACAGTTGCAAACCGTAGTCTGGCTTTTTAATGGCGGTTTTGGAGCAGTGGCTTCTTCCTTGCTGAGCGCCCTTTCAGGTTATGTCGATATAGGACTCGTTTTACTGTGGATATAGATAACTTTGTACCATTTTCCTCCAGCATCTTCACAAGTTCATTTGCTGTTGTTCTGGGATTGATTTGCACTTTTTGCACCATACCTTCCTGAGCGGTATGACGGCTGTGTGGTTCCACGGTGTTTATACTTGCGCACTATTGTTTGTACAGATGAAAGTGCTACCTTTAGGAATTTGGAAATTACTCCCAAGGATGAACCAGACTTGTGGAGGTCTACAATTTTTTTCTGAGGTCTTGGCTTATTTCTTTTGATTTTCCCATGATGTCAAGCAAATAGGCACTGAGTTTGAAGGTAGGCCTTCAAATGCATCCACAGGTACACCTCCAATTGACTCAAATGATGTCAATTAGCCTATCAGAAGCTTCTAAAGCCATGACATCATTTTCTGGAATTTTCCAAGCTGTTTTTATAGGCACAGTGAACTTAGTGTATGTAAACTTCTGACCCACTGGAATTGTGATGCAGTGGATTATAAGTGAAATAATCTGTCTGTAAACAATTGTTGTGTCATGCAATTGTTGTGTCATGCACAAAGTAGATATACTAACCGACTTGCCAAAACTATAGTTTGTTAACAAGACATTTTTGGAGTGGTTGAAAAACGAGTTTTAATGACTCCAACCTAAGTGTATGTAAACCTACGACTTCAACTGTATATATATAGTGAACATTTTATATATAGTGAGCCTTTGTCAAGATAATCCATCCACCTGACAGGTATGGCATATCAAGAAGCTGATTAAACAACATGATCATTACACAGGTGCAGCTTGTGCTGGGGACAATAAAAAGCCACTCTAAAATGTACAATTTGTCACAGAACACAATGCCACAGATGTCTCAAGTTTTGAGGAAGCACGCAATTGTCAAGATGACTGCAGGATTGTCCATCAGAGCTGTTGCCAGAGAATTCAATGTTCATTTCTCTACCCTAAGTCATTTTAGAGAATTTGGCAGTACGTCCAACTGGCCTCACAACCGCAGACCACGCGTAAGCACGCCAGCCCAGGACCTCCACATCCGGCTTCTTCTCCTGTGGGATCGTCTGAGGGTAGGGGGGGCAGGGTGCTGAGGAGTATTTATGTATGTAATTAAGCTCTTTTGTGGGGCAAAACTCATTCTGATTGGATGGGGCTCGGTCCCCGTTGAGTGTGCCTGGCCCCAAAGTGGGTGGGCCTATGCCCTCCCAAGCCCACCCATGGCTGCACACCTGCCCAGTCATTTAGAAATCATAGATTAGGGCTCAATGAGATTATTTCAATTGACTAATTTCCTTTTATGAACTGTAACTCAGCAAAATCTTTGAAATTGTTGTTCAGTATATATATTTTGCAGGACTTAACGGAAAGGGAAAGGGGGGATACCTTGTGAGTTGTACAACTGAATGCATTCAACTGAAATGTGTCTTCTGCATTTAACCCAAACCCTCTGAACACCGCTGTGATAAAAAAGAAACCCTTCTCTCGCTTTCTAAAACATTTTGAGTGAAATGGTTACTGTTTAATTCAAATGTTTTTTTGCTGATGTTGTTTTTTCTCACTTTTGTTTACTGTGTATTTCACTTGTTTTGGCAATGTAAACATGCTTCCCATGCCAATAAAGCCCCTTTGAATGGAATTGAGAGAGAGAGAAAGAAAGAGAGACTAACGTAGGAAAGAGAGACAGATTCACACCAACTGACTCACTGGTCACTTCAGTTTAGAAAGAGAGAGAGAGAGAGAGACCGAGAGAGAGAAAGCAGGACACGGTGACCACAGTGAACCCAGAGGGCTACATGTACCACACAAGGTAAGGGCTGCACCTCTCCTACCACACAACTTACACTCTTTTGGCAGCATCAAAGAGTATCCGCATGAGTCCATGGAAGTGTTGTCTCTGTATGTCTTGGACTCCATGTATATGCTTGTTGAAAGAGTGTCGGTTGGTGTGTGTGAAGTGCATTGATTGTTACTATGTCTGTTAAAGATGGAATCCGCAGCAAGGGAAACAGCGCCACTCTCCACTCTGCGGCTGTTGTTATTGTTTTTGTTTTGTTGGTGGCGATTTAAAAAAAAAATGACATATGCTCTTTTTCTATCATGCGTGCATTGATGTCAGAGGGGGAAAAACAGTGTTCGTTGTTTGCAGTAACTTCCTTGCTGTTGTAATATCGAAAACAGACATTGCAGGTCCACCATTAAGGGATTCAAGCTTTAACTCTTATGTCTGAATGAGTGTATTTACTTAGAAATTAAGTAGGTCATTGGGGTCATCGGGGTCAGGGTAAGAATTCAGTTTAATTTGACTACTGAGTCCTGACTATACAAATCTGTTTGCTAGGGCTTGACTTGAGAGTGTGTGTGTGTGTGCCTGTCTGTCTATCTGTCTGTCTATGTAGGTGTGTATTCAGGTGTGTATGTATGCATATGTGTGTTTGAGTGTGTGTGTGTATATGTCTGTGTACCCATGGTTTCCAGAGCAGATGCAGCTGTCCTGGCTGTTGGACTGTGCCGATGTCACTAGCTCTATTTCTGGAACCTGTGTTGTTCTGAAGGTCAGATAAAGTGGCTCGGAATCCTCACAAGGAGGGTGGCAGGGGGCACTCACTAAACAACACACACCAGACAGCACTTTCAGAGAGAGAGAGACAGAGAGGTAGAAAGAGAGAGAGAGTGCCAGGGAGAAATCTGCCTCGAACAGAACATTGAGTCTAAACTGATTGCATGAAAGTTGGACCTTTAATGAACTTAGATATTGAGCGATCAATCCAATAACCTTGGAGAGGAAGAGTCTGATTTGCCTTTATGTTTCAGAGGAAGTTGGACTGACAAACACAGAAAGTCCACGGAACCATGGACGATGTATCACTCCGCCAGGACGATTCTGGGAAAGACGCAACAGCCAACCAGACGGAGGACAACAAAAACAATGAGGTATGTGTGTGTTGATGATGAAAGAAGTAGACCCATAAACAGATACAGAAGACGAAATGCATACAGAGGCTAACTTCAACCACCTACAGACAAACCAATACACACTTATTGGTATTGAGCCTTACAATGAGGTGGCAGGCTTGTTAGATGTCTTTGCGCTGTAGTCAGATGTAGTATACGGAGTGAAGATAGTGGGAGGGCTTGGTGGGTGTTGTGGCTGCCTGCGTATAACCTAAGCGCTGGGCTACACCTGTTTCTGTGGCAAACTCTGGCACAGGAATGTTTATCCCTTTCTCACTCTCAACACACACACACACAGACACACACACACATGTGTGTCTATCTTATTTCCACTGATGAGTCACCACTCTGAGTCACGACTTGATGTGACACCTGGGACAGTTCACTTACCTAACATAATTCCAACACACTATGCTATCTGCAACTTTATACATCTTAATGCATAACATAAAAACAACATAAACATATAATATGTTTGAATCGTAATTAAAGCCATAAAACATTCTAAAAATGCGTGTGTAATATTACAGCCATAAACAACTCTACAGCCGGAGGTATGTTTTTTGAGTACCAACGTAACGTGGAGTGAAGTGAAGCAGACACATTTTCTCATTTAGTTTTGAACTAGTTATAATGTCACTTTACATTGTCTCTCCCCTAAACAACTGATTTAGAATCAGGTCTATGACAACAGTCCTGTACCATTTTGCTTTGTCCCTAACCCTAACCAAAACTACCTCAACTGCTCAGAATAACCGATTGTAATCTTATCTGGTTTGTCTCTCAGACAGAGAGAGGGGCTTCAGTGCAGGAGTGTGACCCCCTTAAGAGAGACCACCTGGCGGAGGACACAGTGGAAGGTCATGTGGTTAAGTCTGGGGCTAATACGGGGAAAGCGCCGGAACAGGCAGCAGGGGCTAGCGTTGGAAATGTAGAGGAGTCTCAGCCAGTAACCGACGCCATTGAGGTTAATGGTGAAGAGGCTTGTAAGGGTGAGGGAACATCTCAAGGTGCAGACACCGGAGAAACAGAAGACTCCAAAGTGGTGAACGGAGAGAAGGGGGAGGGAGAGAAGGAGGAGGACAAGAATAGAAAGGGTCAAGAGGTGGTCAAGAATGGAGAGATTGAGAAAGAGGATGTGAAGGAGGACAAAGAGAAGGGGGGAGAAAATATTGCCAGGAAAAAGGGGAAGGGGGAAAAGATAGGAGAGGGAAAAACAGAAGAGAAGATAAAAGGAGATAAAGGGAAAGACAGAAAAGTGAAGGCAGGGAAGGGAGAGGGAGAGAAGGGAGAGGCAGGGAAGGGAGAGAAGGGAGAGGGAGAGAAGGGAGAGGGAGAGAAGGGAGAGGCAGGGAAGGGAGAGGCAGGGAAGGGAGAGGGAGAGAAGGGAGAGGGAGAGAAGGGAGAGGGAGAGAACGTAGAGGCAGGAAAGGGAGAGGCAGGGAAGGGAGAGGGAGAGAAGGGAGAGGCAGGGAAGGGAGAGGGAGAGAAGGGAGAGGCAGGGAAGGGAGAGGGAGAGAAAGGAGAGGAAGAGAAGGGAGAGGGAGAGAAGGGAGAGGGAGAGAAAGGAGAGGAAGAGAGGGGAGAGGGAGAGGCGGGGAAGGGAGAGGCGGGGAAGGGAGAGGGAGGGAAGGGAGAGGGAGAGGGAGAGGGAGACAGAGAGGGAGAGGGAGAGAGAGAGGGAGAGAAGGGAGAGAGAGAGGGAGGGAAGGGAGAGGGAGGGAAGGCACTGGAGAACAAGAGCAAACCAGTAAAAGAAAAGGAAGGGGCAGGAGGGGGAAAGGTTAAAGAGAAAAGCAAGGAGGTGGAGAAGCAAGGAAAGACCAAAAGAAAGAGTGGCGTGAATCACACCGCCTCTACCCCATCCTCTGTGGCCCGACCCCGGAGCTCTGCCCGCTCTGCCCGGCCTTCCACTAAAAAGGACATCATAGCAAAGTTCCAGAAAAATGACTCTGAGTAAGATTCTGAGTTCTGACATGTCCAATATGACAAACTGCAACATGCTCATGTTTATTATGGCAATAATTGCATTGTCTTTTCACTTATTTCCAGGACACCGGTTGTCTGCAACTTCAAACTTCAGAGATCATCTATGGCTGTGGCAAACGGGGGGTCAATCAAACAGAAAGTGCTTTCCTGGTGTCAAAACAAAACACGCAAGTACGAGGTGAGGGGATGTTGATGGTCATGTACACCAGAGGTACTGACATTGGAGCACCATAACCCTACCTGACACCATACCCTCTCTTTCCCAGGGTGTTTCCATAGAGAACTTCTCATCATCGTGGTGTGATGGGCTGGCGTTCTGTGCACTCATCCATCGCTTCTTCCCGGACGCTTTCGACTTCTCAGCCCTGAGCTCATCTGAGAGAGAGAAGAATTTCACCCTGGCCTTCAATACAGCAGAGTACAAGGCTGTGTTTGTGTATATATATATATATATGTGTTTGTGTCTGAGTGTGTGTGTTGTAAATGATTCATCATCCTTTCTCTCTCCCTCCATATCTATTTTTCCCTTCTCTCTCTCTCTCTCTCTCTCTCTCTCTCTCTCTCTCTCTCTCTCTCTCTCTCTCTCTCTCTCTCTCTCTCTCTCGCTCTCTCTCTCTCTCTCTCTCTCTCTCTCTCTAAGGACCATGGCTGACTGCTGCCCCCTGTTGGAGGTTGGTGATATGATCCTGATGGGGAACAGCCCGGACCCTATGTGTGTGTTCACCTATGTCCAGGCACTCTGCCATCACCTCTCCAAAATAGAGAAGGAGAGGAAGGACAAGGAGGAAGAGGAGAAGAAGAGTGAAAAGATGAAAGACGAAGAGGTAGAAACCACTGCAGAGAAGAAAGAGGAGGAGAGTGAGGAAACTGGGAAGATAGATGGTCAACAAGAGGAGGGAGATGAGGGAAGGGAGAACGAAGTAAAAGATGGGAAAGAGAACGAGAGTGAGGAGAGCTCAGCGGTAGAGAGAGAGCAAGAGGGAAGAGAAGTTAGAGGGTTAATTGAAGCACAGGCTTAAGCTAATGCTAAAGACATGGAAAAGAGATTCAAATAAGCCACATGATGAAGTATAGTTTTACAGTTTGGAACACGACAAGTGTTTAGCATGTATGAGCATAATTTCTTAAAGAGTGACACATTACTACTGTATATTCAAAAGCTGGCTTTGTTAAGGTTGTGAATTATACTCAGATTCCAACAATGTGTGTAAATTGTAACCTGTTGTGACTTTTTAAACCATATTTAACACATGATGTGTTCTTTCCAATTTCATTATCATGTCTGTTGTGGAAGTTTGTGCACAGAAAAAATAAAACGTCAATGTATATTATAATGAACTATTTTGATTTATTTTTCAGAAAGACAACCTATGTATGTTTTTATTATGGGTAAAGTTATTAAGTACGGCTGCACTGCAGCCCAAATAAGGATTCAAAAGGCTCTTGGGTTCATGAGGATCTATCTTGAATAAAAAATATTTTGAAAATGATTTATGGCAATTGTGATGATATTCATTAACAGATAGTCTTGGAATACAACAATTACACTCTTATTCCATTCACCGAGCGTTATTGTGAGTTATGAGACTTGCCATCAAGGCATGACATTCCAACATCACATAAATCAGATATTCCTTTTGCTTGTCAGAGGAGGGCGATATTAACTTTCCATGACAGAATGCTTGCAACAACAAAAAGCAAGAGATTGAAGAGGGGCCTGTCCATACAAATTGCACTCGTTGACTGATTACATTTTGCTGTTACAATTAGTTAACGATCATGAATTCCAATTTCCAGTCACGAGCAAATATGAGTCTGAAGACACAGTGCCTTCAGAAAGTATTCACACCCCTTGACTTTTTCCACATTTTGTTGTGTTACAAAGTGGGTTAAAAAAATATATTACATTGTCATTTTTGATTCAATAATTTACACAAAATACTCTGTAATGTCAAAGTGGAAGAAAAATGGTAGCATTTATCAAAAATGTATTTCTGCCCTGCTAGAGCTGCCCCGGTCCATTGTAAGCTCTGTTATTGTGAAATGGAAACGCCTAGGAGCAACAACGGTTCAGCCGCGAAGTGGTAGGCCACACAAACTCACAGAACGGGACTGCCGAGTGCTGAAGCACGTCTGTCTTCGGTTGCAACACTCACGACTGTGTTCCAAACTGCCTCTCAAAGCAACGTCAGCACAAGAACTGTTCGCCGGGAGCTTCATGAAATGGGTTTCCATGGCCGAGCAGCTGTACACAAGCCTAAGATCACCATGCGCCAGCTGGAGTGGTGTAAAGCTCGCCGCCATTGGACTCTGGAGCAGTGGAAACGCCTTCTCTGGAGTGATGAATCACGCTTCATCATCTGGCAGTCCGGGTTTGGCGGATGCCAGGAGATGCTACCTTTCCGAATGCATAGTGCCAACAATAAAGTTTGGTGGAGGAGGAATAATGGTCTGGTGCTATTTTTCATGGTTTGGGCTAGGCCCCTTAGTTCCAGTGAAGGGAACTCTTAACGCTAGAGCATACAATGACATTCTAGATGATTCTGTGCTTCCAACTTTGTGGCATCCACCACCATGGAGAGTATATGAAGAGTTATACTTAGTGATGTGATGGGTTGTTTTGGATTTCCTCAAACATAACACTTTGTAGTTAAAACAGTTCATTTTTTTTACCACATTGCTTGCAATTTTACTTTAGTTCCTCATTTCAAGCAGGATTCGTTTTTTTGAATATTTTTATTCTGTACAAGCTTCCTTCTTTTCACTCTGTAATTTAGGTTAGTATTGTGGAGTAACTACAATGTTGTTGATCCATCCTCAGTTTTCTCCTATCACAGCCATTAAACTGTTTTAAAGTCACCATTGGCCAGATGGTGAAATCCCTGAGTGGTTTCCTTCCTCTCCAGCAAAAGAGTAAGGAATGACGCCTGTATGTTTGTAGTGACTGATGCACCATCCAAAGCATAATTAATAACTTCTCCATGCTCAAAGAGATATTCAATGTCTGCTTTTTTAAATTAGTTAACCAATAGGTGCCCTTCGTTTACCAAAAGGTGCCCTTCTTTGTGAGTCATTGGAAAACCTCCCTGGTCTTTGTGGTTGAATCTGTTGTTGAAATTCAAGGCTCACTTTGACATTATGGGGTATTGTGTGTAGGCCAGTGGGAAATAAATCTACATTTAATCTATGTTAAATTCAGGCTGTAACAGAAACAAATGTGGAAAAAGTCAAGGGGTGTGAATTCTTTCTGAAGGCACTGTACGCGTTCATCTGTGGCGCTCGTCCTCCCCCAAAAAATCTGCGGAGGTCTTCTTATAATTACGGTCAGCACTGCTTTTATTCACCGGAAGTAGTTTTGTGTACACTGACAAAAGCGTCACAGCTTGTCTGATCAATGATCTGATTTTTTCCAATTTCTCCCTCTGTCTTTTATCTCGCCACTGGAATCGATGTCAACAAAAATGCAGGCTCATTTGTCTTTACAGACCCAACTCGCTTCCATAATGGACGTGCTTGCTAGAGCGGCCGTTGTCGAGATCAGTCAACTCTTTTCCGAGAGCTCGGCTGATTTACACTTGGAGATTTCTCGCAGCTACAAAGACAACGAAGCGCTGAAGATGAAGATGAAAGGGATGAAGAGCGAGCTTTTCTCCCTGCGGCTACAACGGGCGAGTACACCGCGGGGCAGTCGTTTTTCTTTTGGCAGAACTTTGTGCAAGCCTCGGGCAAAACTCACAGGTTGGTTCAGGTTCTCGAAATGCTGCTAGCTGGGCGACCAGTCAATTGATCATAGTATGTTGGGAGTGGAACGGTTTTTGACCTATGCTCTTACTCATAGATAAGACATCTGAGCGCCACGCGGCTGTTAACAACAGGGATGACGCTTCTATTACAATAGGGGAAAAGGAGAGTCCATCCACAGTCAAAAAAGAGGTGTGGCAATAATAGCTCCTCACATATTTCTGACATAGGCTACTACTACTCTAGAAATATGTACATGTCTGACTGAATATGTGTGTTTTCAGTGTGCAGTTGTGGAGAGTCCAGATGTCATCTTGATAAAGGAGGAGGAGGGAGCTGAGGATGACTTTGGAGGATGTTGGCCAGATGCAGGTGTGTGGAGGAGGAGGAGGAAGAAGAAGATGATGGACTGGTATATAGACAATTGACAGCCAGATAACAAACCGATGATTTAATAATTTTGTTTCCTGTAGGTCAAGACAATATTGATGGTGAGACTATTACTATGGCGACTCCACAGCTGGAACATGCCAGCCAGAGACTAGGTCACGATGAAGGGCCTTACAGCATGAGCGCTCATAGTCGAGGTGAAGGAGCTCTGTGCAGCGTGAGCAGTACTGAGAACTACCCTTTCTTCAGAACCCCAGAACAGCCCCAGAGATTGCCCTCACACTCTGGTCTGCTGCCGGACCACACAGTCAATCATCAGATACAGCTGAACACTCATTCTATTGGGGGACCACTGCCAGGCAGCCCTCCAATGAGGAGGGTGCAAAGTGACAGAGGGGGTCAGCCGACAGGGGATGCAGGAGGACGGGGTCTGAAAATCGTTGAGGTAGCTTCCCTAGAAAACACCCCAAAGACCCCAACAACAACCTTGGCAACAGGGGGTGCGACTGTGAGGCGCCCTGGTCTTGTAAACCAGTTCCAGCGCCACCACATACCCCACGGTACCAAGCCGTTGCTCTGTAGCGACTGTGGGAAGCGCTTCTCTCGCCGGCTTGACTTGATCCGCCACCGGGCGGTCCACACAGGAGAGACGCCTGTCATATGCAACCTGTGCGGGAACTCGTTTGTCAACAAGACTACTCTGAGGGTCCATATGCGCATCCACACAGGGGAGAAACCGTACATGTGTTCCCTGTGTGGGAAGGGCTTCACCCAGAAAGGCAGTCTGACCATCCACCTGAGGACCCACTCTGGGGAGAAACCCTACAGCTGCTCCCACTGTGGCGCCTCGTTCAACAACCACAGCAACCTGCGCAGACACATGGTCACACACCTAGAGCAAGCAGGGACGCTGACACTCTGACACATACACACTACCTCCCCGGTGGAGGTTTAGGTTCTTTCTTTCTTCAGCTCTCTCATTCTCTCTCTGACTGTCTTCCTCTTGATGTCTCACTTAGCCTTAGACTCTTCTCTCCCTGTCTCCCATCTTCTTCTCCCTTTCTCTGGTCCACTGTTGCCCCCCTCTCTGTTGTTTATGTCTCTGATCTAGATGCACGTACTACTTAAAGTGGCAATCAGCTGTTGAAACAATAACAAAGCGTACTCCCCACCCTTGTTTCATGAAAAAGCTGAGGGATGGGGCTGGAGAAATGGAACCACTCTAAAATTCATAGCTATGACTGACCATGCATCAAATCAAAATTTGACCATGTTTTGAGGATGTATAGTGTTAGTTTACATTTAGTTTGTTTACAAACATTGGAGTAAAACAAGCTTGTATTTTGCGTGTCTTATGGGGTGGACAGTTGAACTAAGCTCATGGGGCATTTGTAAGTTATATACTTCAAGAATCAATGGGTACATATCATTCATGTATAAGTAAAAACATGTATGTAGCAACTGCAGATTTCCCCTTGAAAGTTACTGTATGAATATTTTCAGTAAGTTTCCTACTCTGGTCCAAACGAATAAACAGTGTTTTGATATGAAGGAATGAATGAACAATTTTTTTTTTTTCCTAACTCACTGGCTGCACCATAGTTATCTATCATTGTTTCCCTTCGAGTGCAGCATTACCTTCTCTTTGTAATCTTGTACAGTGTGGGTTTTAAACTTAGAGATTCTTCACCATCGCGGGGGTCTCTTCAGGAAATTGGCCATTCGACTTAAAGCTTCCAGAGTCCTTTTAAGGCAAATAGCAGAGCATGAAGCAGACTTTGCCAGCTGTTTGATCTAAACGCTTGTCTAAAGCATCAGAAGGATATAAAGTATAATTTGGACCACATAATTGCTGCTGATTATCCTACTAGGAGGCAGACAGTGCCAGCACCAGACAGCCTACTGATGCAGTCATCCACTTATGCAGGGAGACTTAGACAAATACTGTATTGGTGTAACGGATGTGTCTAAAATTATACTGTTACATTGGCAGCATTTGATTAAACTCCAGTTTTATGGTTTTCTGTTTGCATGTGCTAATGCGTTCTTGGGGGTTACTGTTCAACTTCTATTTCGTTTTCTAAGACAATCAATGGGATGATATATATAAATTATTATTTTTTATGTTCATTCAGTTGGATATTTGTGGAGAAGTTAATTTATATTGTGCTGTGTGATGCGGAATGTTCATTCTGCAACTGAAGACACACCATCACGGGAATTTTGTTCGGCTAACGCTTATCCGTAATTACGGTAAAATCCATCCGTTATGCCCGCCCTCTCCCCCCCCCCCCCGCATATCTATTCATCTTTGCTCCCACCGAGCTTGACCGAGAAACCAGAAAGAACAAGGAGGAGAAAAGGTGGATAAAGCCAAGAAAATAAATACGTTGGGAAGGGACAGGGAATACGAGACATATAGGTAAGTAAAAGAAAAGATACAAGCGGATTGATGGGATCATTTGACAGTTTTACTTTATTTCGCAAACCGCAGCGTCGGCAAGGAGTGGTCAACTGGGGCACAGATCACGACTTTTCCACTGCCCGTGAGTGAGTGGGGTTAAAACGCCCAAATGTCGCTCAGCACGGATAGCCAGTTTTAAGCCTGTCTAGTAGGCCAGTGTCTCCACCAAAAGTGGAGATGGACGACCTGTTATCTAGCGACCAAATATTTTAACAAGCGCAGAAGGTTTGTTTAAATGGAAACACAAGACTCGTCGCTGTGTTAGCAACTACCATTAGCTAGTTTGTGCTAATCTAGCCACGTCAAGCTAACTGTTAGCGCGGCTACGCGCAAAGAAATGGTTAGCCATACAAGCTAGCTAACTGGTCAAGCAACCAAAACTATCTCGAGAGTTTTAGGAACATGCTGCACCCTTGCAACTCATGACTGGCTAACTATCTAGCTAACGTTTCCATTGTTTTGTTAGCTTGCTGAACATTTCAGCTAAATTAGCTAGGTAGCCATCGTTTGCTGAATATGCCATGCACCGATTCAGCTGTTGTTCGAATTTTTCATTATTCTGATCGACCTCAGTCCACTTACAATTTTAGCAAGATAACATGTTTAGCTAGTATTTTAGCATGATTCGTAAGAATATGCTTTCTGGTTAATGTGAGGGAGGGTAAAATGAACATTAGTTTTAGAACTACCCAATAATACAACATACTCCCAGAAGCACTTTGTTTAATATCTGTAGTAGGCCTTACCATTGCTGACATTACAATTTGTGTGTCTGATTTCTGGGTCAAAAGGTCGCGGGAGATAATTCACAGGTCACAATGGCAAAGCCTTTTCCAAAAATGTAACCAAAATGACAGGTGGACTCATGAATAACCAGAAACCCAAATATCTCAAGATCCTATAAACATGACATTTTCCAGGGGTTATACAATAATGGGGATGTTAAAATGAAATATAATTGTCTGTATGTAATATGCAAATTTGATTTGAATGTATGTGCATATTTCATGTTGTACGCAAGAAATTATTGAACAATTAATATTTGACGTACTAATGCAACTAGTCATGTCGGAAAATCGGATATTTCCGACTTGCTAACCTATGCGGAAGAGTCGGATCCCGAGTTTCCCACCTGCATTCATTTTAACTCTGAGGTCGAGTTTCTGACATGGTGGTAATACGTTTATGGTTTTAGTGTGCTTGTAACATCAACACTTATGTATGTTCGACTTGAGATACTCATTATTATTTTTCTACTGCCCACTCCTAAAACCTATGAGCTAAAGACACCAAACGAACATTAGACAGCTTCAGACTTGATTACCGGAGAATCCTTTTGACACTTTCTACATACACCATAGCAATACAATTCAATGCATTCCAATGGCCAAAGACTTTTAATGGGGACAGATCTATTTGCAACTTCTCCCACAACTGATAGGGCTCCCGAGTGGCACAGCATCTCAGTGCTCGAGACACCCTGGTTCGAATCCAGGCTGTATCACAACCGGCTGTGATTGGCCGGGTTAGGGTTTAGCCGGGGTTGGCTGTCATTTAAAACAATAATTTGTTCTCAACTGACTTGCCTAGTTAAATAAATGTCAAATGTAAAAAATATATGCTAGACTCAACAAACTTTTACCCCCCACTTAGACTACAGTGTGTTTGGTGGCAGCTAGCCATCCTGATAGCTCCTCTGGTAAAGGTGAGATGACAAGTGTTCATAAATGTGTGCACAATAAACCACTTTCCATTCAGATTCTTGGTGGGTCTTTTGCCATTTATTAGCAGCAACGGCAGATGTCATTACAGTAGGTGCATATCTTAAGTTCCATAGTGAACATGCAAATAATACAGGCCTATTAATGTTAAACAAAAACAGAATGAGCATCTGTACTTTTCATACAACCAATAAACTGTGTAACATTATATCCAGACTGATTGGTCAGAAAAGGTAGACAAGGCCATCCAGACAAGCTTTGTACGTGTTAAAGGGAAATAAAGTTTTAAAACGTTTTCAACTTCATATTCATCATCTCCAGTAGAACATCAACATGTGAAAATGGCAAGTTTCTATGTTTTGTAGTAAAAGACAGAGGAAGATGTGTTTCCAATGACATCAAGTAGGCAATGCCTAATCATAATTGGTTAAAATCACACAATGCACACCGACGTCATTGTACACTTATGTGCCTCTTTTGTTTTTACTACAAAACATAGTAACTCACACTTTTCACGTGTTGATGTTAGGCTGGTGCTAGAGATGAATATGAAGCTGACCTTGTTTTGAAATGTCCCTTTAAACAGGGGGAGAAGATTAAACAAAACAGAATGAGCATCTAATGTCACACAACCAATAGTGTGTGAGATGACATTTGATGGTTCCAATGTAGATGAGTTTAACCTCTGAACATAATGATCATGGGCTCACATTACCTTTTATCTGTCACACTTTTTACCCCTACCTCACCTAGACTTGGACAACTGCGTGTGTGTACTTACAGTATAACAGATGAATTGGTCAAAAGAGGGGGTGGACGAGGCCACCCAGATGAACAAGATATCTGTAAACATGGGGAGCATAAAGGCCTGTTAATATCGAACAACCAAAAACAGAATGAGCCTCTGTAATTTCGTTTATGTGCACTGCAGCCTGGCAGTGCTTGCTGAGGGCATTTATCAGCCAGTAGTCTTATTTCTCCCTATCTTCTCATCCCTCCCTGCCTACTAGTTTACCTCTCTCCCCCTACTCTCTTTACTTTCTCTCGTACGTGTGTGTGAGAGACATACACATGAGGGACAGGTGCCAAGCAACATTCCTCTCTCTTCCCCCTCAACTACATGGCTACCTAGAATACTTGCTAAAAACGGTTAAATCTGCTTTGTTTTTTTTTACTTGCCACGATACTGAGTATCGCGATTCTGGTATCATCCCGGTCCTAGTGTACATGGTCAAACAATAGGTGAAAGCATGCTTACCTTCTCACTCAGGCGATTTTTGTGCTTGCTCCACATAAACTCTTTCCGGACGTCAATCAAAAAGGTAGAATGTGAAAGCAGTATTTTCAGGAGAGTGCTGAAAGTGGTTGTCGTCTTCTGTTCTGGCCCCACTGATACGTTATTCAGAACATTTTTAAGGAACATATTGATGTTTTTATTTCTGGATCAAAAAGGGGCTTAGGTGGTGGGCGTGGCAGGGTGTGTGTCAATGAGCGCGGGCAGACGTTGGCACAGCCTTCAAATGTGTATTTTTTCCCCCCAATGTTTGGACTTAAACTCCCCCAAAAAAGAGAAAAACCTAGGCGGCTTGGGCTTAAGCGAACCCAAAAAACACTTGGGCACAATGGCAGAAAAATCCCTGATATTTATGCAAACATATATTTCAATTTAATTCACTTCATCAAAATATCATGATTTATAAAGAAGGCACCATTGTCAAACAGTAGAATTCTCACTCGGTGTACAGATTGTCACGTGACCAAACACTAGATTTTAATAGCGAGCTAAGTGTACAGGTTTTTTTTTGGCTTAAGCTTCCAGGGCAACTCATTCGTTTGACGAGCCACTCTGCAAGACTGAACTGTTTCACTCAGCCAGCTAATTACATGCTTCATTGACACTGTTGCTCATTAACTGGTAGCTTCTGTGTTTGTGTCTTTAGTACCTGAAGGGTGGTGACAACGGGTCTATTTCAAGCGAGGGGACCAACAAGCATACAGTGCTGACCACACCTGACACAGGTAAGGGTATTGCTGGTTGAGTTGTCCCAAGTTTTCTCCCCGTGTGAAAGATAAGAACAAGTTCTCCCTCTATCATTTTTAGTTTGAGGTGTTGGCAATGACCTTTTTTTGTTGTTGCAATAACCAGTTAGACAAAGTGTGTATGTGTTTGTATATGTTTTTATTTTTATTTTATTTAACCAGGTAGGCTAGTTGAGAACAAGTTCTCATTTGCGACCTGGCCAAGATAAAGCATAGCAGTGTGAACAGACAAGAGTTACACATGGAGTAAACAATTAACAAGCCAATAACACAATAGAAAAAAAAAGAGTCTATATACATGTATGGGGGATTGGAAATGATACGGAGAATTACGTAGATTGTGACTTCCATCAATCTGCAATGTTGAAGCTTTTTCCCTGTCAGCTAACCTGTTGGGTGGGTCCTGAGTGAACTTGTTTTGTTAGGGAAAAGGTTGGGTGGGGTTAAATGTTGACATGTGGCTTGAATAAGAAGGATTCAATCTGCTACTGGACTGTAAATATTGGCATTTGTATTTAATATCTAGCCGAGGAAGCACGTTAAGTCACTGTTTGTTGATTGTTCACGTGATGGGAGGTTGGCTGTAATTTGGGTATCTGTTGCCTGTGTGGGGTGCAGGTGTTCCTTGGCCTGTACAGTCAGTCAACAAGGGATCTCCTTGAGAGCTTCACTGTGATGCAGTGCAGGTGAAACAGGTGCTGCCTCTAACCCTGTGATAAACAGGGCTTCTGTGTTTTTGTGTGTGTGTGGAGTTCACCTCAGTGGCTGTGTGTACACTAACAAACTGTTTTAGTTGATGTGAAGGTACTGAGATTGTTGATCTGCTACTTGTTGCGTTTGTCTGTCCAGGTGAGGTGGGTAGTTAAGCTGTGCCTCAGGCTAAGTTTGTGTATGTACACTGCAGTGTTTTTGGGAGGTTCAATTTGTGTATGTACACTGCACAGTGTTTTTGGGAGGCAAGTGGATTAGCAGTCTAATGCCCCGATCTCATTACCAGCCATGCTCAATTAAACCAACGCAAATGACCTTACCCTGACTTATTGGCAAACACAGGTGCAAATGACAGACGGGCACAGACGCATATTGTTTTCTTATAATGTCCCACCGCTCAATCACTCTTTGTTCCTGGTCACTTGCTGAAATAGTACAGTAGAGAAGACAGTTTCAAACGTCACATAGGGCTGTATTGTTTTAGATGGTGTGTACAGCCCAGTGGAGGCTGATGAGGGGACAATGGCTCATAGTAATGGCTGGAATCAAACATCAAACGCATGGAAAAACTGCTGTCAGTGATTCCGCTCCAGCCTTTACCACGAGCCCGTTCTCCCCAATTATGGTGCCACCAACCTCCTGTGGTACAGCGTGCTGATGCTTGAAAGGGAAGCTCTTTACTCCAGACTAGGGTGAGTCACACTGACTGCTGCAGAATCAGACAGGACGATATGACTCGTGGTGTACGAGCACACAGATATTCTGTGTCATTGACCCTAACACTGCGTTCAAACAACTGGGAACTTGGGGGGGGGGGGGGGAATCTGGCTTCTTTCTAGAGCTCCGACCTGAAGATCACTTGTGTCATGATTTGACCTCGTATTTTTCCTGAGTTCCCCGTTTTGAACCTGGCACAATGCACTCTGCTTTAAGTGTCTGCTGACCTGGAGATGATGACATCACGCGGTCGGAGTAATGGTTGGCTGTTGCGGTCGCATTATATTTTTCTTCGTCTTATGGGTTTTATAGATTTAGTTAACTTCCTCAACACTTGTGCGAGGCAGGTTAGGGGTTGAAGGTGGAAGCCTCAAAAGCATGAATGGAAGTGAAAGAACAGTGACTGGAAGATGTGGCAGTGAGCGAGCAAGGGAAAAACTATACCTCATAGAACAAAACAAAATGGGTTCTTGTGGTTTACCATACAGTGTGGTGCTGTAGCCTTGTCCTCACTCATCCCTAATGGAGTATCCATAACATCCTGTTTTTCAGGAAGGGCCTGTGAAGGGAAAGGGGGGGGTCAGACATGTTTTCATTGTTCACCGAAACTCGCAGCTGACTTCCGATAGGCTTCAAGGCTAAAATATCTGACTCTTTACTTGGAGGGTTGAATGCAGTGGTAGCCATGGTCTGAGTTTTAGTGGGGTCCCCCCACCCAACCAAGGAATGTTAGGATTTAAGCTCATTTACTGCACTTCTATACAATTTAAAAACTGTAAAATGCTACTTGGAAAACCGCATAAACCGACATGATCACATTG
Source organism: Oncorhynchus mykiss (assembly GCF_057628025.1). Lineage (NCBI taxonomy): Eukaryota > Metazoa > Chordata > Actinopteri > Salmoniformes > Salmonidae > Oncorhynchus > Oncorhynchus mykiss. Next base: position 33,481,666 of record NC_143046.1, read on the forward strand.
GTTCCTGTAGCTTCAGTCACCTCAGTCGATCTACAAACGCATAGCCTATTGGATATAAAATTAACCACTAGACATTAACTCACATTAAAGAAGAACTGATTTGGCCTCCTTTTTTTGGCTTGCTCTTCAGGAAATGCTGGTGGCTGTGACAGAAGCCAAATGCGAGTTGGCTTTTTTTTTTTTATGTGGGTTTTTGTCTGTGTCGTTGCCACCAAGACACACCCGTCTGTCAGAACCTTGCCTGCAGCTGTCTTGTCCCCCCCCCCCCCCCCCCCAGTGGTCATACCTTCCTCTGTGGTGTCCCGTATACACCCGGAGTTCTCTGATCCCGGTGCAGAATACACAGGGTTTCTCCCCCCGTTTTAACTGATACCAATAAAATAATTTCAAAAAAGAAAATAGAAGTCAAAGTTGTCTCGTGAAATTGAATGCTGAGTGCCAGGTCTTTCTCTCCATTCAGAGACCTCAGTATCATCATCACGTCATCTTGCAAGTCTCCATGAGCTGGCTCCATACATGTTTCTGTGAACACACACCACAAACACTCAGTCGTTGTTCTGTTACCAATGGCAGTTCGGCAATATCTGAAAAATGAACAGGTACTTCATATCTGACATCCAAACAGGTACTATGTTTGAAGTTTAAACAGGTCCGATAAAACCTTCCCAGTTATGGTCAAAAGACTGAGGCTGACATCTGCCCACTTCGACAGGTGGACTGGAGAAGCTTTAGACGGAGTTCGTCAGTGACACATGGAATGAAAAGGGTGTCGATTACTGGACATTTGTGCCGTATTATTAATAATAGTCTCATTGAGGATGTGTCGAGTTCCGGGTCTCTCCTGAATCTGTGAACACTTAGTCACTGTTCTATTATCAATGCCAGGATAGGTGATATCTGACAAACCTATACTATGTTGAAGTTTGAACAAGTCAGACTTAGCCTGTTTCTCCTCCATCGATGACCGTTGGTGAGCAGGCAAGAGGTAGTGATGATGGGAATAGCAGCATAGATCAGCTCCTGGCCCCTCATCAAATATACTGGTCGGTCACACGCACAGAGAGCGCACTGATTACATTATCAATGGCGGTAATGATTAGCCTGGTGCAACCAATCTGATCGCTGTGTTCAGCTTTCAATTTCACTTCAGAAATCCTCAAATGTGAAGTGAAATAATGACCGCTGGACATATGTATCGAAGAAATAGAAAATAACCAACAAATAATGTCAGTTTACATATTGTTTCACAATTGGTAATCAAATGTATCAAAGTAATGAAGTGGGTTACCTTCTGTATTTGTACAAAGGATGACCCTGTGAAAGCTGTTCCCACTGTACAGGTGATTTGTTTCTGGCTGGATACATGTGGCTGACTGTTCCATTCATAGAAATTGAATATTCCATTTTCACATTTAACACACACTACTTGTTGTAGCTGTAGCCGTCTGTGTAATCATTGCAGTTACTCAGGTCAATATCAGAGGCCTCACGAAGGCATCAACGGAGGAGGTATCACAAGTGTACTTGTCTCATGACACTTATTCTGAAGTCTTGCTGACGAGCTGTGGAAAATGGCAAGTGGATAAATGATTTTTGGAGGTCGCTAAACCATTGCGATCGCATTGCTGGGCATGTTATGCTCCTTCTGGTAGGTTCCGGCATCCGTTCATAACAGGGGATCAGTCTGGCACCCAACTGTGCGGGAATGCCGAGAAATAGGGTCAATGATGGTCATCATCCCTCAATTATAAACACAGCTCGAGCAATAGCGTTATGTCGTTTGGAAGCTAACTCTATCCGTTACAGATGTAGACAGACTGGCTCCAGATTGGATTTGATTCAGTTTGGTGCCTGCGGTTGCACTATGCAACCAGCTGTGACATGTTTTGCTATGGCCCTGGGTTGGTTTGAGTTAGTTGCTGCTAGTTAGTACACTGTTGTAGTCAGACATGAGTTAGCTTGTACCACCATAGCTGCAGCCAATATTTATTTGTACCCAAGACATGAGTCGCACCTCGGAGGCTAATGTGACTTTCGTCTAAATTACACTAAGTTAGTGGCATGTAAATAAGTTGACATTGCCAAACTAGGCAAATTTATGTTTAAAATAAACATTTTTGCTATGTCGTCAATTTACTTTAGATGGCAATATTGCCATTACTGTTTCCTAGCAAAGTTTGTCAAACATGGGTAGCAATGCTTATGTTGGCTAGCTAAAATATGGAGGTCCCATAAATCGTAGTTAGCTGGCTGAAGTTATACTGCATCTAAAGTCAATCTGGCAACATCACAATCATGACTAAAGGTTTTCCTACAAATGATTTGGCGCCTTTGAAACGTTACGGTGTTTCCAAGTCAAAGCCTACCTCAATTACAACTCGGATAACGTCAGCTGTGCTATTGATTATGATGATGATGATTAAAATACACGTAACCAGCGGTATATGGTCTAGCTACCAACGAACTCCGACCACCTATTCTGCATGATAGGGTCCGTTGTTGGGAATGCTGGAAGCATGCATTGGCGTGGTCAATCCGAATTTCAGTCTCAAACGCCCGTGATCCTTTGAACGCGTTGGGGGCGACGAAACAATGGAGCCCCATTTGAATGAAGGGAAGCGACGTGGATGGGAGGGGGCGATTTGTATGTGGATCTTGGCAAAAGGAGGCTTGAGTTGTTGACAATTGTAATCCAAACCAATCTTTTTTTATTCACTCGTGACTCCCTTAGTTAGATCAGACTGACTTGATGACCAAAACTATCCTATTTACACAATTTTGACACTATAATTGGCGTTTCTGACTCATGAATGCCACAGGCCGTTTTATAGGGATTAGTTGTTTTTTAGGGCCAGTTACTCTAACTCGGCACAGCGATTTTAAAAACTGTAATTTACAGGCTCAGTGCAGCCTTTTTTGGGGGGTAAAATTGGTTAACAATTAAGTAGGCTTCTTGCATGTGGTTTGAGAATGATCTGTCAGACCGGATACAGTGAGTTCTAATGAAGACGATTTACTTTTGTAAAGTACTTTTAATTTATAGCGAATGATTACGGTGCATTAAATAATAACCAAATTTAAAAAATGGGCACAACTAGACAAAATAACTGACAAAGAACCCAGCTGACGCAACACGGTAGGACACCAAGGAGCACACAGCTATCAACATAAATCCTTCATAAAGAGAGGTCTTTAGGCCTGTTTTTAAAGGAGCCCAGAGTCTGCGGTGCCTTCGGGTGGTCCGGGAGGGCATTTGAGGCAGGGGGCGGTCGAGCTAAAATACTAATATTTATTTATTTTTTTGGCTTGATAACTACAATTGTTTTGTCTATGCTGTCAGTTCCATTGGAACAAAATGTTTTACACTTTTTGTGTGAAACTTCATCTAATTTTTAAGTAAATACCTCCAGTCAATTTGTGCAATACGTTAGGGGGTAAAACAGATTGCGTTCTTAATTTCACCTGTCACATTATTTTACATTATGAAGTTTACCGTAGTTCCCCAGAACAGTTGAGCCAGTCACGTGTTTAAGTAAATAGCACCACGGGAGAAAGCGGGAGCAGGGGTAAGAACATTTTGGGGCTTCAGTAGTGATCAGGAACGTGCGACTATAGTTTTTTTTCACATAAAATATATTAGTGCAACACATTTTGGCAGAAAATAGCTTTAATGTCATCAATGACAAAAAGAGGTGCAACGCTGTTTGGCTGGCAGCCACACAAGGGAGTTTACAATGACAAAGCAAGGTATTTTTTTTTCAAAACGATGCAAGGCCATTTCTGTTTATCATAGAAAAAATGTAGGCAGCTACATTCCCTAATGTTTATTCTTGCATTTTACTGGAGAAAAGTAGGGGGGGGAGTAGCTACATCAGAGTTGTTTGCTGATAGAATGCCCTTTTAGTACAATCCTAATCCGAGTGGAGTAGTGACACTGAAGCACAAAATGTCTGCTGTCGAGCAGAAATTACAATAAGAAGCATTTTAGATTTTTGTTTGCAAAACGCAGCAAGATATTCATTTTGTGTTTTATCTTTTCCTGCGTGAAAAATGAAGAATTATGCGTTAACAGTGACAAGTTTAACTTGCTAGTTGTCTAAGTAGCTGAATTAACAAGGTGACGGGGCATCATTGTTTTAACTTCCTGGTGTGTTTGAGAAGTCAAACCCATTTTGGATGAGTTATCTATACAGCTGCCACTGCCTTTGATTTCCTTGCGTTCTTTTTCTCCTCTCCGTTCTCGGCCGTCAGCTCCTCCGTCTTCTCTGAGCAGGACAGGCCAGTTGTCCTAATCGACTCGACACAGTGTGTACACATGATGCTCCAGACCCAGTAACGGTTCTTCCTTCAGACGAGCATGGTTCAAAACTTTGTTAATTTGCACAATGTCTTTAGTTCACATTCACTTGTAAATGTCCAAACTCACCAAAAATTGCTTTCCTTATTTTTTTTAACCTATATACAGTACCAGTAAAAAGTTTGGGCATGCCTACTCATTCAAGGGTTTTTCTTTATTTGAGCTTTTTTTCTACATTGTAGAAAAATAGTGAAGACAGCAAAACTATGAAATAACACATGGAATCATGTGGTAACCAAAAAAGTGTTGAAGAATCTCAAATCTACTTAGATTTTTTAAAGTAGTTATCTTTTGCCAAGACAGCTTGGCACACTGTTGGCGTTCTCTTAACTAGCTTCATGAGGAATGCTTTTCCAACAGTCTTGGAGTTCCCATATATGCTGAGCACTTGTTGGCTGCTTTTTCTTCATCACTCTGCAGTCTAACTCAACCCAAGGTCATCTGATACAGCACTCCATCACTCCTCCTTGGTCAAATAGTCCTTATACACAGCCTGGAGGTGTGTTTTGGGTCATTGTCCTGTTGAAAAACAAATGATAGTCCCACAAAGTCCATTGCTTGTGTTTCTTGGCCCAGGCAAGTCTCTTCTTATTGGTGTCCTTTAGTAGTGGTCTCTGCAGCAATTTGACCATGAAGGCCAAATTTACGCAGTCTCCTCTGAACAGTTGATGTCTGTTACTTGAACTGAAAATAAAGGAGATCCGCACACTCTAGGAGCTCAGATGCAAAATTGTAATATCCAACGTTTCCACAGCCAAGCTGTCTTCATTAGACTGTCGAAACATTGGATATTACATTTTTGCATCTGAGCTCCTAGTGTGTGGCTCTCCTTTATTTTCAAGTTTTCTACTTTGCTAGCCTCGCCTAGGTGTGCGTTTCTTTCTTCTAGATTGTTACTTGAACTGAAGCATTTATTTGGACTGCTATCGGAGGTGCAGTTAATTCTAATGAACTTATCCTCTGCAGTAGAGGTAACTGTCTGTCCTTTCCTGTGGCGATCCTCATGAGAGCCAGTTTCTTCATTGCACTTCATGGTTTATGCATCTGCACTTGAAGAAACGTTCAAAGTTCGTGAAGTGTTCCGGATTGACTGACCTTCATGTCCTTTAAGTAATGATGGACTGTCGTTTCTCTTTGCTTATTTGAGCTGTTCTTGCCATAATATGGACTTGTCACAATATAACTGATTGGCTCAAACACATTAAGAAGGAAAGAAATTCCACAAATGAACTTTTAACAAGGAATACCTGTTAATTGAAATGCATTCCAGGTGACTACCTCAGGAAGCTGGTTGAGAGAATGCCAAGAGTGTGCTAAGCTGTTATAAAGGCAAAGGTTGGTGACAGCTTGAAGAATCTCAAATATAAAATATATTTTGATTTGTTTAACACTTTTTTTGGTCAATACATGTGTTATTTCATAGTTGTGATGTCTTCACTATTATTCTACAATGTAGAAAATAGTAAAAATAAAGAAAAAAAAACGAATGAGTAGGTGTGTCCAAACTTATGACTGGTACTGTATGTATAACATTGAGCTGGATTGCCTGTCTTTGCAATTAGTTTTCTTTGTTTGCCCTAGTTAGCATATTTAGCTAGATTGGGCACTGAGGGGGAAGAGGGATGTTCTGTCTTGCAATGGTGATGTCTGATGGTGTGAAGTCTAGATTCCTGGATATTACGAAAGGTGTGCCGCAAGGTCGGTATTGGGACCTGTTCTCTTTTTCATATTAAATGAATAATATTAGACTATTAAAATGTGTAATCATCTGTATGCAGATACGGTTACATATGCCATTACCCCAACTGTAGAGCAGGTATAGTTTGAGCTGCAATCTGACTTTGTGCCTTTTTATTAAAAAGATCTGGTTGGTTTGAAACTTGTAATTAATGTGGGCAAGATTAAATATGATCTCTAATTCTCACAAAAAAAATTCAGATGGACAACATGTAGTCATTGAATGGTTCTCCCATCGATCGGGTTCCCGCCTATAAATACCAGGGCATTTGGATTGACATGGATTTAAAGTTTTTTTTAAATACTGATGAGCTAGTTAAAAAGCTAAGATTTTAAAGTGGGCTTCTATTTTAGAAAGAAATCCTGCCTCTCCCTAAACAGCAGGAAACAAATTGTACAGTCAACTTTACTTCCAGTTTTCAACTGGAATGCAGTAGCCACTAGTCTTAAACCTTTGGATGCCGTCTACCTTGGCACCTTTTGCTTTATCACAGGTGACTGTTTTAATACTCATCACTGCATCCTGTATCAAAAGGTTGGCTGGTCATCATTAAAGTCCCGAGATCACTTCACTGTTGCTTGCAAAGCTCTACAACACCTGCTTCAAATTTACTTAACTTCATTGCTGAAGTATAAATATCTGAGTTACCAAACCTGTTCAGTGTTGGTTAACTCTGAGGTTCCTCAGGTCTCCACCAAATTAGGTAAATCTGATATTACTTTTTAATGCACCTCACTGCTGGAACAATTTACTCAACTCCTTACAATTGGATGTTTTGGTGATGCTCTGGCAATTTTTAAAAAAAGTGAGAACCTAGTAGCTTAGGAATCTAACAATTTATCTTAATTTGTGTTGTATTTTCTTTATATTGATTTGCTGTTTTGTTTCACATTTGTATTTGATTGTTGTATTACTGCAATCAGGGCACCCTTGAGAATGAGACCCTGTTCAAAATTAAAAACCCACTAACTAATTTGTAGTTTTGCAGAACGTGTTGGCGCTAGTAAATGTAACTATGACATAGCCAATGACTGTATAGCACCACTTTTGGATTTCACCATGTCTCATAAACAAATGGTTTAGATCGTTTTGACGGACTCTAAGTGAGCTTCTCTGCTTCAACCATACAAAAGTGGTTGCTGTCCTGTTATACAGGGTAAAGTTGATGATTTCATATCAAAATTACTATATATATATATATATATATATATATGAATGAATGATTGTTTCAAGCAAAACTATTGCTGATGGTGTCAAAATAAAAATCGAATGTAAGCCCCGATCAGCATGTAACCTACCTATAGCCAGACGAGAGTTGTCTCTGGCGGTAGTTAAACTCCAATTTTCGAACATTTGAATGCTGAAGGTGACGCCCAGATGTGCCAGATCGCGCAGTTTGACTCCGCTACTGATATCGCCTGGAGTTGTTCTGCATGCAAAGTGACTTGTAGATCAATGACTGGCAACTTGCCTGAAAGCCCGACATTGCATTGAATTCTACACTGGGTAGGAGTTTCCTCTCACGACCTTTTACAATACAATGTTGAATAAAGATATTTTAATGTACTTTACCAGTTGTCTGTGCAGTTGGTCCTTTTGGTGTTAGGAATGTGAGACAATCTATCCACAGGAAAGGATAATTACAAACTTTTCAAAGCGCTGGTAGTGCGTTCAGATTTCTAGCAGCTGATGCATGTGCACAAGATACAAATGCATGGAGGAGACTCATGTATACTTGCTGAGCTCGTGTTTACATGGTTCTGCACATGCTTCAGCCGATAGAAACCTGAACACCATTACCAGCGCTTTGAAAAGTTTATGTAATTATAATTTCTTGTCTATTGTTGGAGACGCACACATTTCATACCCTCAAGACATGCTAACTGCTCACCGTTACAATAACAGGGAAGGTTACCTGTTGGGGACAGGGTTGTTATATGTGCGTCTAACTTTCTCAGACGTCATTCACGGTTGATTATCCGTAATGGTACATAATTGGTCTAGCCTAGGGCTGTATTGTTATGCATACTGGATGGACCTGTTACCTTGTGCTACTTTCCAAATGTTCTCTCCATGAGTCTGGGAGAGAACGTTTTGGCCTTGGCCAGGGATTTCCAAACTCTGTCACGTACACACACTTAGCGGATGTTTATTGCGGGTGTAGCGACAGTGCAGTAGTATCTAACAATACACAAATCTAAAAGAATGGAATTAAGTAATATATAAATATTTGGACAAGCAATGTCGGCGTGGCATTGACTAAATAGAATACAGTGTGTATGTTGATCCTTTTGGCCTTCCTTGGATATCAGGTGCTGTAGGTGTCCAGGGGGGCAGGCAGTGTGCCCCCGGTGATGCGTTGGGTAGACCGTACCACCCTCTGGAGAGCCTTGCAGTTGCAGGCAGTGCAGTTGCCGAACCAGGCGGTGATCTAGCCCTACAGGATGCTCTGAATTGTGCATTTGTAAAAGTTTGAGTGTTTTTAGGTAACAAGCCAAATTTCTTCAGCCTCCTGAGGTTGAAGAGACGCTGTTGCGCCTTCACTGCGCTGTCTGTGTGAACCATTTCCAGTTGATGCTTTCCACCTTCTCCAATGCGTTCCCATCCATGTGGATTGGGGGCATGCTCTCTGAGAGAGAGCGAGTGAGACACACCCTTCACCACCTCCCTGTAAGCTGTCTTGTCATTGTTGTTAATCAGGCCTACTACTGTTGTTTGCAAACTTGATTGAGTTGGAGGCGTGCGTGGCTATGCAGTCATGGGAGTACAGGAGTGGGCTGAGCACGCACCCTTGTGGGGTCCCTGTGGTGAGGATCTGTGAAGTGGAGGTGTTTCTTACCTTCACCACCTGGGGGCAGCCCGTCAGGAAGTCCAGGACCCTGTTGCACAAGGCGAGGTTCATACCCAGGCCCCCGACCTTGGAAGGCACTATGGTGTTGAATGCTGAGCTATAGTCAATGACCAGCATTCTGACGTAGGTATTCCTATTGACCAGTTGGATAGGGCAGTGCAATGGCGACTGCATTGTCTGTGGGTCTAGGGTGTAAGGTAGAGGTGATATGATCCTTAACTAGCCTCTCAAAGCACTTCATGATGACAGAAGTGAGTGCTAAGGGGCGATATTAATTTAGTTCAGTTGCCTTTTGCTTTCTTGGGTACAGGAATCATGGTGGCCATCTTGAAGCAAGTGGGGACAACAGACTGGGATAGGGAGAGATTACATTTATGCGTAAACATTCCAGCCAGCTGTTCTGCACATGCTCTGAGGATGTGGCTAGGGATGCTGTCTGGGCCTGCAGCCTTGCGAGGGTTTTACTCACATCGGCCATGGTGAATGAGGGCCCACAGTCCTCGGGAGTGGGCCGCGTCGGTGGCACTGTTATCCTCAAAGCAGGCGAAGGTGTTTAGCTTGTCTATGAGCAAGACGTCGTTGTCCGCGACGTGGCTGGTTTTCCCTTTGTAATCTGTGATTGTCTGTAGACCCTGACCAGGTTTTTGCAATTTATCAGTTAGCTCAGAAAACCAGCAGGCTCCAGACCTCATAGGGTTAGAGTTTAATACTGCTGGTGTAGGGTGTATTCAATTGGGTTGGGGCAATGTAAGCTATGCTTTTAGTCATCTTTCTCTCTTACTCCTCCCCCTCATTAACCCTCCTTCTCATTCCAACCTGAAGGTAGTTAACAGTTCTGTGCTGCTGTCCTGAGTCTGCATATAAGGGCATGTGTTACTGGACAGGTGTTTGTGCAGGTGGGCAGTGGCCTTTGGCTCTGTGTGTGTATGTGTGTTTTGAAATGTCATCAGTCCTCATCAATTCCCTTCACGTTCATCTGTTTCCTGTCCACTTCTATTCCAAAATAAAGCAACCCGCTTGAGAAATACTCCTCCGCCAGTCATCCTCCCTACCTCCTTTTCTTCTCACACCCACATACGTCGCTGAGCGGAAGGGGGGGAAACCAGCTTGTACTAGACGACAGAACGTGGTTGGAGGAGGTGCGTGTGAGTCACCAGATGAGGCAACTAGAGGTCCTATTTCTACTGTTTAAAGGGCAGTCCTACTCATCAAGTTCCAGTCTGTCCTCATCTCTGCCTCTGTCTTTTTCTTTCTTTCTCTCACTCATTCACACACTCACTGTCCTCCACAGGTGAAACTGTGAGTCAGCCCCCTCCCCCGCTTCCCATGTCACAATACACCTCTGTTCCTCCTTATTACCCCTTGTCGACACGTCCCCATCGCGGTGTAGATCTTATCTTTTTCACACACCTGCTGCTCAAAGTTTATATGCAGGTCCTTGTTGCTGGGGGGGGGGGGATAGTTACATGTATAGGGGTGTAACAGTTCACTAACCCCAAGGTACTATTTGCGGTTTTGGGGTGACTGTTCGGTTTCAGTACAGCTGGAAAATAAAATGCCAAACGTAACTGTAGTTAATTTTTGTTTAGGTGTTCCTCATTGTGAAAACACACGATTTACTCATCAAAAACACGAAAATAAAGTGCATTATGCGTGTGAAATCGATATATAATCACGGCGCAGACATTGTTTAGGTCTATACTATAATGTTTTTCTTACAAAGAGGAAAAATTGCTCACGTGTGACTCCTAAACGGGGCAGGTCTGTAGCGCGATGCTTCTCATCTCCCACTCCGGGGTCATGTGATGGTCTGTCACTAAGTAGCTCTCTGAAGCGCTGGAGGTCCATCCATCTGTAATGAGCGTAACCCAGGGTGTATTGGCCAACTCATTGATAACTTCAGCTTTGGCTTGCTTGTATAGAGCAGGCACTACCTATTTGCTGGAATGGGTGTGAGAGAAGTTCGCAACGTGGCTCGAGCACTTTCAGGAGGTACTGCCTGAACCCCCCCCCCCCCCCCCCCCCCCACACTCAACCACGGAGAATGGGTGCATATCCGCGGCAATAAACACTTATTGTGTTTAAACACCTAGGCTACTCTAGTTGAGTAATGGCGACGAACTGTTTTAACGTTCTATCCACAACACACTGGCCATTGCAATCTACTGGGAAGCCAAAATGTTCCCAAACTGGAGATTTAACGATGATTGAGGATCCTCCTGGTTTATCTGCCCCCACCTCTCGCCATCGTACAGAACTGGGCCCCCGGCTGCACCTCACAAAAGTACCGTTTGAAATGCGGCAGTTAAGATGAACATTTTTATTATAATGCGCGCATAGGCACAGCCTATTTTTGTTGTTATTTTTAGGTATTCATTTGCCTTGATAGTGTGGACCGAACAAAGGTCCCCATACCGAACGGTTCGGTACAAACAACGGTTCAGTGTGTGTACCGTTACACCCCTAGTTACATATCACTTCGACTCCAAGTAACGTTTTGTTAAAAACAAATATATTGTTGCTAAGTAGCATTAGCTAGCAGATTTATAGTGAGCAATATGTTTGGAACATCAAATCGCAATACATATCGTATTCGCACTTAAGGATCGTGATAATATTGTGAGGTTCCTGGCAATTCCCAGCTCTAGCAGTGATGTAGCAAGAGTTGTCTGTGTGTCAAGATGGTGAAATGTGTCCCTCCTTACCCAAACCAGTTTGACAGGTGGTTTGTCTGTGCTTGTTTGAATTCAAAGGCGCCACACACAATCACTTTTTTGACGGCATCCCTTTTGATTTATACACAACTTATCCATACATGTTTGCCAATGGAAGAAGTTGTCAGAAAGTAAGGGGCTTTTTGGAACTGAATGCCAAAACATTTGCGAGATAAAGGTGCTCTTACGTTGACCCATTTTTGCACACCCCAACTTACCATGTCTTCATCACTGGAAAAGAGACAGAGTTTGCTATCATTTCAAAGTTTACAAGCAGGGTTGTCAAACGTATCTTTAAACGACGTTTTGTAACCGCTGATCTAAAGCCCTATTTGACATAATCTGAGATTTTATTTGTTTTGCCCTCCATCGGTTGAGACCAGATTCTCTTGAATGCAGGGTGGGTTGTCATGTTTTGGTTAATAGTCACTTTCTGACAACTTAAAGGAATTATGAATGGAAGGTTTTGTTCAAATCAAATGGGGTGCTGTCAAAGTGACTGAATTCAAATGGATTTACCCCATAGTAACTTTTTAAACCACGGACCAGGGGGTGCTTGAGATGTTCTGTCAGCAGATGAGAGGAATTACTACTGCCCGTCTGAGCCTGTGCCTGTCTGCCTCTGATTATACTTCATGACATCTAGTCCATTCTATTGTATGCTCTGAACAGAGGCTGGCAATAGAACAAAACTTACACAGAGATGGAGAGGGGACATTTGCAGAGGGGGTGGGGGGAGGATGGATGGAGAGAGATTGGAGAGAAAAGGGCTGATGGGGAGGTTTGGAGAGTGAGTGAGAAATAGGCTGGGGGAGAGACGGGCGAGCAGTACTGGAGAGCATCAAACAAAGGAGAGGAGAGGAGGCTCCTGGGAGTTGGTGTTCTCGTCTCTCTGCTGACGGTGTGCTTCGTCTGGCCCAGAAAAGCGCTGCAGCCTCAGCTGAGCCACAGCTACTGTGCAATATAGGTGTGTCCGTTGCTTTGTGTTTGGAGGGATAGCCAATGCACACCATAGTTAGTCTTCGCATAACTGTTTTTTTTTTTAGGAGTGCATTTTCTTTTCACAGCAGCGTGTAACGTCATACTCGTGTTGTTTAGCGACCCTCTTACTGCAATATTCAACTGTAAATATGAGATTTTCACTCTTTACTTCTCTTTCTCTCCATCTCTGTCCCTCTGCAGTTTATTTATCCCTGTACATCCTCTTCTTTCTGGGCCTTGTGGTTTGGTGACCTACATCTACTCTACCCATGAGCCCCTGCAACTAGGGCTCAACCGTTTTGACCTTGGCCTGACCTCTCACCTCTTCTCCAAAGCCACGCCCCCCTGGTGAAGGTCTGTATCTCTGCTCTTCTGTCTTTGACAGCTGGTCAAACCTCTCAGGGATTTCATGAGATTTGAGGTGTCCTGCTCTTTGCTTTTAGAGCTGTATGCTATGGAGGAGCCTGTCGTTTTCTCTCTGTAGTGTATGGCGTGTCCATGTGCAACGTCTCACTGTAGTGGGCGCGTCCGTGTGTGTAACGCCGTTCTCTCTAGAGTGTATGGAGCAGTGTGAGAGCGCCGCGGCTCTGCTGGAGTCGGTGAGGGAGCAGGAGGTGCAGTTTGAGCAGCTGACCAGAGCGCTGGAAGAGGAGAGAAGGAGGGTACGCCTCACCAGCCCCCCGTCCCACACCCTCCCCCACACACAGGTAACACCCCATTTCCCCAGGGGAAATTTCCTCCCAACCCCCAAATACACTTTATTAGTGGCCTGCGCCTTTCCTAAGCCTCTTTCTAGAGTCAGGCGAAAGACCAGTCATCCATCTGTTCACATATCCCTCATCTGTCCTTCTATCCCATCCCTCCATCATCCAGTGATTACCGTTATCACCCTCCTCCACCCATCACATCCAACCCCCTAATCCACCGCTCCGCTCCTCCACCTCAACCAGCACTCCGGATTGTGTTTGGTTTAACTGTGTGTTGCAATTCAGCCCTTGTCCTTTAACACACTGTTTAGATATCGCTACAGCTTTAACACTACCACGCGTTATACATCTCACACCTCTGCATAACTCCAGCATCACTTGCCGTACCCGCAACCCAAAGCCTTCATACCACCCTTACATACCATGGAATTCAAGCTATCGTCATCTTCGCTCCAGCATGTTGTCCAGACTGTACCTGGAAGGATGCTGTCAGTTGTCATGCATGCAGCCTTATTCCACCACCTAAAATGTTGTGGAAGATGCCGTCGTTTTAAGCCAGTACACAGTATCAACTCCATGCGGTGCCTCCTAATGTGATTCTCATAGGTGTCCATGTTGATCATATGCTCGTATGCTTTACCGTGCTATTAGAGCCCTGAAGAGACATGGAGAAGTGTTTTTACTGAGTACACATCAGCTGATAGGGAAGATGAATGGGGTTGCCGTTTTGCTTTTATAATCCTAGCAGGGCTAATTGGCGTGTTTTAGGTTGTCAGTCTCCTCTTCCATTTTTAGTCTCGCAGCGTGCTAAGCAATGTCTCATGACTACCGTTGGGTGTGTGTTGCCTCTCTCGGTGTAAGTGTCCCTTGTTTATAACAATGTATCATTCCAAGGTTAGATGCCAAAACACGCATACACAGCTATCTCGGCACTTAAGACATTTGCTGCTGTTAACTTGTTACCGTAACGGCTTTAGAATTTAAAGGGAAATATTCCTTTTCTCCCCGGCTCCTATATTGTGGTGGAACTGGCCTGACCCCTTGTGGACAGAGCAGGCATTACACCCAGCCACACATCTAAAGTGTGCAGCACATGCCCAGCATTTTTGCCTGTATTCTCCTGCCTTCATTAAAGTGATCTAACATAAAATTAGTGTTGAAAGGCAATGGTGGGGTCATTGATTACCTCAAAGAAGGCAGAAGGATGCATTATCAACATTTTCAGATATGGCCCATGACGGTGAGGTACTGAGAAAACGGGGTCAGTTTGGTTAATGTGTCATGATGTCAGTGTTGTGGTGGTTGTAAGGCAACAGCCCAGTTAGATCCTCTGTCTCTGAAGACGCCTGTGAATTTGATTGTGTTCTCTCGGTTGACTGTTGCTCTCCTACTCAGAACGGGCGCCTGGGGGAGGCAGACATAGAACGACTGAAACTGAGTGAGGGATACATCAACGGGACACAGGTGAGTGTGTGTGCTGGTTGGGTGTGAGATGTTCTGTGTGTGTGTGGGTGTGTAACCTTGTGTGTGTTTATTACAGTACAGGATGGTGGACCCAGTGCATGGCGTTCTAGACGAGAGCTGCACACCAGAAGATGATTCACAGGACGTACAGTCTGTCTTCTCAGACGATGGAACAAATGGACGGAGGGCAGGGAACGCGGTATGGAGACACACACACTTTCTACTGTAACTAACATGTAACTGAAAATAACTTCCTCCATGGCGAACAAAATATTATCTACAACTTCCTGTCTCATCGTGATGTACTTCCTCTTCTTCAGATGAAGAAGGTGATCACCTCGCGTACCGTCCTTCCCTCTGATTCGATGTCCATCGACGGAGGACTGTCCGTCTCAGGTATGGGCGGTTACAGTGCCACTCTGGACCGTACCTACAGGCAGGCTGGAGGGGGGGACTACCCCACAGCCACGGTCCCCAGGAACTACCACTACGGCCCTGCGGGGGGGTACGACGACTACAGGAGCGCCCCGCCCTCCGAGGCCTACGCCAGCCTGAGCAGAGGCACACGCATGGACGACCGCTACAGGTCAGACAGACTGTAAAGTTTGTAGACGTGCTAAAGAGCACTGTAAAGAAAGGCTTCTCGAGAAGTATTCCTTTGTGAAGATGACTATCTTTGGGATAAATTGATCTTCTCCCCCTCTTCTCCAGACCTGCGGATGGGTACAGGACCCTGGACTCTGGGTACCGCGCCCCCAGCAGACAGCAGCTGGACCCCTACGCAGCCCAGCCCCAGGTGGGGCGAGGGGTGAGGGGTGTGGGCAGTGCCCTGGAGCTGGGGGGCATGCGCTACGCCCACCAGGCCCACTTTGGTGTGGAGGATGACCAGAGGAGTCTGGGATATGATGATATGGAGTATAGTATGGCTCCTCCTCCCATGCACCCAGGGTACGGCACCATGCCACGACTAGGACCAGGCCCTGGAGGACTGGACAGACGCAGGCTCCGGTACAAACACACACACAGACAGAGACACACTCATGATCCCTGGGTAACAGCACACACCCAAATCACTCTATCAGTGTGCATGTACGCAATACTCGGATACCGACACACACACACTCCCACTAAACCACTACACACTCTCGTCTGAACTTCCATTTGTCCCTTAGGAGTTGCGAGGACACTTTGGACGGGGACATGGGAGGAGTCGACCCCTACACCTGGGGCGTCAACATGGCGATGGAGAGGGGAAGCATGGCGTCATTGGACAGCACCCTGAGGAAGGGCCCGCCCACTTCCTGGAGACAACCGGAGCTTCCGGAGGTCATCGCCATGTTGAACTACCGACTGGACCCGGTCAAAACCAACGCCGCTGCCTTCCTCCAGCACCTCACCTTCAAGAACGACAAGGTAAAACGCAATGCTTTGTGTACCTGCAAACACAGATTTGTTTTGAAAGGATGAATATTGCGAGTGTTACAGCACTGCTGTTAGCGTGTGTTACAGCACTGCTGTTAGCGTGTGTTACAGCCCTGCTGTTAGCGTGTGTTACAGCACTGCTGTTAGCGTGTGTTACAGCACTGCTGTTAGCGTGTGTTACAGCACTGCTGTTAGCGTGTGTTACAGCACTGCTGTTAGCGTGTGTTACAGCACTGCTGTTAGCGTGTGTTACAGCACTGCTGTTAGCGTGTGTTACAGCACTGCTGTTAGCGTGTGTTACAGCACTGCTGTTAGCGTGTGTTACAGCACTGCTGTTAGCGTGTGTTACAGCACTGCTGTTAGCGTGTGTTACAGCACTGCTGTTAGCGTGTGTTACAGCACTGCTGTTAGCGTGTGTTACAGCACTGCTGTTAGCGTGTGTTACAGCACTGCTGTTAGCGTGTGTTACAGCACTGCTGTTAGCGTGTGTTACAGCACTGCTGTTAGCGTGTGTTACAGCACTGCTGTTAGCGTGTGTTACAGCACTGCTGTTAGCGTGTGTTACAGCACTGCTGTTAGCGTGTGTTTTTACAATGGGTTTGGTGTGTGACCATGCTGGTGGCGTGTGTCTGTAGGTGAAGTCGGAGGTGCGTCGTTTAAAGGGGATCCCCGCTCTGGTCTCGTTGCTGGACAACCCCAAGAAGGACGTGCACCACTCGGCCTGCGGGGCGCTCAAGAACATCTCATACGGACGAGACCACGACAACAAGATCGCCATCAAGAACTGTGACGGCATCCCAGCCTTAGTCAGGCTACTGAGGAAGGCCAGAGAGCAGGACCTCACAGACACCATTACAGGTAGTACTACCGTTATGTCTGTTCTCTATCATTTGCTCTACAGGTTTCTTTTCTCTAATGAGGTGGTGCTTATGAGTAAGGCAGGGGGAAGGCCCAGAAGGGCTTGTGTTTTTGAACATGTGTAACTGCCATTTCCTGCAATCTAGAGCCTTAAATGATAACAAATAGTGTTTTTAAAATGTATTTTTACGTAGTGGCGCAGCCTGTCCACAAGGTGGCGCAGCACCCAGTTTACGTTTCGGGGAGAATCCTGCCTTTCTATTCCTGTACTACTTGTGGGACAGAGACACCAGTACGATCATGTAGCATTCCTAGTCTACTTCAACTCTATAACCTACACTGAGTATACCAAACATTAAGAACACCTTCCTAATATTGAGCCTCAATTCATCAGGGCATGGACTCCACCAGGTGTCGAAAGCGTTCCACAGGGATGCTGGCCCATGTTGACTCGATGCTTCTCACAGTTGCGTCAAGTTGTCTGGGTGTCCTTTGGGTGGTGGACCGTTCTTGATACACACAGGAAACGGTTGAGCTTAAACCCAGCAGCGTTGCAGTTCTTGACACCTTCAAACCGGTGCACCTGATACCCTACCCTGTTCAAAGTCACTTAAATCTTATGTCTTGCCCATTCACCCTCTGACTGGCACACATACACAATCCATGTCTCAATTGTCTCGAGGCTTCAAAATCCTTCTTTAACCTGTTTCCTCCCCTTCATCTACACTGATTGTAGTGACCTCAATAAGGGATCATAGCGTTCACCTGGTCAGTCTGTCATGGAAAGAGCTGGTGTTCATGTTTTCTATACATAAGTAACTGCCAAAATACTGGAAACAGCACAAGCCAGAACAGCATAGATTCCACATGTCTGGAGACTCTATCGGAATATTGCGACATTTTTCCACAAGAAATTCCATCATTTGGTGTTTTGCTGATGGTGGGAAGGTTTCAGGCGCCGTTCCAGAATTGGTTTGAGATCTAGAGACCGCAGACGACCGTGGCATATGGTTTACGTCATTTTCATGCTCCTCAAACCATTGTGACCACTCATGCCCTGTGGATGGGGGAATTATCATCCGATGGGAGCATAGCCACGGTGGCCAAAATAATGGCCTGCCTATCATTTTTGTACATGCTGGCCTTGTTGACATGGTTTTGGCAGTTACCTGTACTTTGTGATTGGACTCCGAGGACAGAGTCATGAAAAACGCTGAAGAATGCGTTCTCTTCTTCCTCAGGCACGCTGTGGAACCTTTCGTCTCACGACTCGGTGAAGATGGAGATCGTGGACCACGCGTTACACGCCCTCTCTGACGAGGTGATGGTGCCGCACTCTGGCTGGGAGAGAGGGCGTGACGGAGGAGAAGAGAGCCTCAAACCACGCCACCTGGAGTGGGAGACGGCCCTCACCAACACGGCTGGCTGTCTGAGGCACGTGGATGGAGAGGAAATGGAGGGCTGGCGATCAGCGGAGGAGATGAAGGCAGGGGGAATAGCTATTGGATCTGAGGGGAAATATAAACCATTTTAATGTCATATTTTCTTTTCTTGTTCAGGAACGTGAGCTCAGAACGTAGCGAGGCCAGGCGGAAGTTGAGAGAGTGCACGGGATTGGTGGACTCGCTCATGTACATTGTCCAATCACAGATCAACCGCAAAGATGTGGACAACAAGGTAATTGATTGCTTAAATCTGATTACGTAATTTTTGGGATGGTACATACATTTTTTTTTATTTTGCAATGAACATGATTGAATAAAGATGCTTTTAAACCTCCACTCTCCATCTCTCTCTGTGTGTAGTTGGTGGAGAACAGTGTGTGTCTGCTGAGAAATCTGTCCTATCAGGTTCACCGGGAGGTTCCTGGCTGCGAGCGCTACCTGGAGGCCGCGCCCCTAAACCAGGGCCCTGTCCCCGGATCCAACAAGGCCAGCTGCTTCGGCTCACGGAAGGGCAAAGGTCAGTAACCGGCCTGTTTTAAGGTCATAGTATACACCCTGTGTGTTCTGTGGCTAGAGGTAGACCGTTTCCCTTAACCCCAGATTAAGGATCAGATTGCCCTCGCCCCAGTCCTGACTCAGTAACAGGGGATGAATCTGTGGTTAGTGGAAACGTAGTCCTACTCGGTGTGTGCTTTTTTTTTTTTGTTGATGCCCGGGGCTGAGTTTTTTTTTTAAATGTTTTGCTTTTGTGGACCTGACCGGTTTTGTTTTTGCTTGTTGGTGGCTGGGATTCATGTTTTTCACACTCCGTCCCTCCCTCTCCCTCTGTCCTCCTCCTTTTGTTCCCGTCCTGTTTTAGATGAGTGGTTTTCCACAGGTAAGATTCTCTTCTTAGTGTCCTATTGCGCTATGGCTGAACAAGGGCTTTTCCTAACGCTGGCTGGCCTTAACATTGCCTTTCCTTTAGCCCGTAGGTTTTGTAGGTGGGACTTGTCATAGTGAGTGCATGCTGTTCAACTAGTGGCCACGTTTGCATGATACCATAATGTCATTGAGGGGAATTTGCATTTATTAAAAATGGCCGAGGTGGAACCGATTTTATAAAAAAATAAAAAAAAAAAAAAAAATATTTAAAAAAACCATTGAAATCAGAATGATCTCTAGATGGTTGGGTTTCTCTCCAGGTCAGAAAGATGCGGATGACGGGAGTGCGGACCAGGTCGATATCCCAAAGAGGACGACGCCTGCCAAAGGTGAGTCAAAACGCCATATGAAAGCACAGCGTACATGCGACACACACAATCCGTTCCTAAAATCCCTCTTCCTACCAGGCTATGAGCTGTTGTTCCAGCCTGAGGTGGTGCGTGTCTACACTTCCCTGCTGAGAGAGAGCAAGAACCCCTCAGTGCTGGAGGCAGCAGCCGGAGCTATACAGAACCTGTGTGCCGGACGCTGGACTGTGAGTGGACAGCCTCTGATCTCTCTCATCTTTCCCTGAGATCTCCACCACCTCTCGCGTCTCATTGTCTGATTTCGTAGCATTACCCCAATGGTGTTGGTTGCTGCTTTCTCCTCAGGATGACTTCTCTGTTCAGAATGGTAATGGTTCTAACCATGGTAATGGTTCTCTCTCTCTCTCAATCAGTATGGCCGGTATATCCGGGCCACGGTACGTCTGGAGAAGGGCCTACCTATGATGGCAGAGCTGCTGGCTCATGGGAACGACCGTGTGGTCAGAGCCATGTCCGGGGCCCTGAGGAACCTGGCCATCGACAACCGCAACCGCGAGCTGCTCGGTAAGTTGGCATGTGCATCAGTCGCCTGTTATCACAACTTCACATGAGGAAAGACTGCTTCATTAGCATATAGAAAGGTCGTTCCTTCCTGGATTGCTTCAGAGCCACTCTTTCGTCTGTGTTGTTGCTCATCTGAGCCGTCCTGTCCTCCCTCAGGTAAGCACGCCGTGCCCCACCTGGTGGCAGACCTGCCGGGTGGCCAGAGCCAGTCTGCACGACCTCTGTCTGAGGAGACGGTGGTGTCTGTGCTGAGCACGCTCACTGAGGTGCTGGGCAACAGCCTGGAGGCCGCCAAGACCCTCAGGGCCTCCCAAGGCATCGAGAGACTGGTGCTCATCAATAAGGATGGGTAAGAGAGTGTGTGTGTTGAACTGAAGCTCATTGACAAGCATGTTCTGTGTGTGTGCACGTTTGTTTGAGACGGATAGGTCAAAGTGTGTCCATACAGCGCGTCTAACCGAGCGCATGTCTATTGGTCCTGCAGTAAGCGGTCCGAGCGAGAGGTGCGCGGGGCAGGCCAGGTGTTGCAGCTGGTGTGGGGGCATAAGGATCTGCGGCGCCCCCTGGAGAAGGACGGCTGGAAGAAGACTGACTTCACGGTGAACCTCAACACATCCGCCAACGGCCCCTCCGCACGCACCAACGGGACCTACGAGGAAACGACCATGCCAATGCTAGACAAAGGTGAGACTGGGAATAGTTTTATTTCATTTTTTTCTGAAAAAAGACTTGCTTCTTTGACAGAAAGTTGAAGTTAGACATAAAATATACAGTATGTAGGAGTTGTAGGGAAACAAGCGGGATGTAATGGCTTTTTGTTATTTCCACAGGGGCGAAGAGAGACATGATTCCACTGAATGACTTAGGCCCTGGTGAGTATCCATGGAAACACTGTCAAAGCTGAGCCCGAAGATTAGATTTTTGTAAAAAAAAAACTAATCAATATTGATTTCATGCTCTTCCACTTTAGAAGCCTACTCTACACTGGACCAGCGGGAGAGGAGACGCTCTCTGGACAACTCCCTCGACACCACAGACACTTTAAAGGTAACACCCCCCCCCCCGCCCCCGCCCTGTACACATGGTTTCTTTAACTTAAACACACTACCCTTTATTAACCTTCTCCTTCACACCTTTTTCAAAACCTTTTTCGGGTTGACGACCGTCACCTCTACTCACGGTATCTCTTCCACCACCTCTCTCTCTCTCTCTCTCTCTCATGCCGTCTCAGCGTGGGGTGTACGGGGGCAGAAAGGGTTCCCTGCCTCTGTTGGACTCCTACGATGGTTAGCCCCCCCCCCCCTCTCCCCCCTGCATGTAACAGCATGGTACGTTTCACCTCTTGTCCTGCATGGACTCTAAATCGCCATCCGTTCTCTTAACTTATGACCTTTTCTCTTGTAACTCTGTCTGTATTGTATAATTCCAGTACCTTGGTTTTGCACCCAGTATAATGCGCAGTGAAAACTGATTGAAGGCTTTCACACCGGTACAGTATGCTGTGTGGACTTGTACTTAACCCTAAAACTAACAGTATTCCCTAGGCACTTGCATTTTGGCATATTGTGTATAGACTGACATACTCGTACCACAAAATCGGCTTGTGTGCGGTTTGTTTTACTCTTCTTAAATATTACCACATGCACTGATAACATAGTATTTATCATCGTCTTCTTCCTCCAGAAGAACTGATGGTGTGCATTACCCAGGGTGAGCTGCCCCAACCCTGCCCCTGCTGAGCAGAGAACACTAGAGATCCATGGACTTGCTCTCTCTCATCCCCCTCTTTCTCTCCTTCCATCGCAAGGCTATGAGGGTTGCCATCCAAAGAAAGTGGTTGTGTTGCAATCAGAGTGATATTAAACACTCAAACTGAACACGCGCACACACACACACACACACACACACACACACACACACACACCATAGTAGCGTCAGAAATATATTCCCTGTTATTTAAATTATATTGATATTCCCTTTTCTCAAGGCAATAGTCTTTGTTTGACAATCATTGTTTATTTCTGTTTTCTGGTTACTTACATCCAACATTTGGCTTAATGAGTGTTTCCTGTCGTTTGTTAGAATCCTCATACTCATCCAAGTGTTTTGTTATTTTCATCGTCGTGAATCGGATTATTGCCATCTGCATCCTGAGATGAATTTATTTTTAATATCTGTAGGGTATGTGTTTGTATATAAAAAGAGGAAATGTTTTGATTGGGGAGGAAGGTGTCTATAGCTTTTTTTTTAGGGTTGATTTTAATTTAAGTGGTACCCAGATTGGGATTGGTGAGTGGAAAGGTCATGCGTGGCTGCTGGACCAATGGGGCTCGGTCCTCATAGGTTCAGAATGTTTGTATAGGAGTTATTTTCACCTTTTCTAGGTATATTACAGGCTGGTTGGTTTTGGGGTAGTTGGGAGGAGCGTGTGAGGCCGGTGTGTAAGTGAGGGCCATACAGGAGACCTGAGACCTGTGTGTGTGCATGAGTGGTTTTATTTAACAAACAAACAACCCATATGAGCCTGTTTTTTTTTTATTTTTAAGGACTTCATATTGTGTGCTTTCATGTTTTTTCTACTCCTTTTGCAAATATCATTTGTGTTGTCTCGGTTTCTTTTCAATTGTGGCTTTTACAGATGTACCAACTGCCTCTATTTCTTTTGTTGTGATACCTTAATTTTTTTTACATTGCTATTTTTTTGGTTAACGATGGCTGTGAGAGTGCGATCTCATACACCTATTGGAGTGTGGGTTTTGCTGCTGCTGTGCCGGTAGCAGGAATACTACTGTTCACACACGGTTAACAAGCACCACAGCTCTTAGTCCTACATTTTCTCATACGCTCGATAACATTCCAACACTAAACTATAACACTAGGGACGCATTCCCCACACTATTATACAGAACCCCACTACAGACCCGGGGCCTGTTCCCTAGGGTGGATTGTTTTGGACCGCTTCCGTGATCAATCTTTTGCATAGAGCTGGCAGATTCTTGGTTCCGCATGTTAAACATTAATCGTCTGTTCTATCAGCAATGCTCTGAACCTCCTATACCACTAACAATAACACTAGTTCAGTCAGTACTTGCTGTTACACTAGCCAGAACAATGTGCTGTACGTATGGACCCAAAAGGCATTGGTTGAAAAAGAGGGGTTGGTTTTCTGTAGAAATTACACTTGTGTTTCGGGAGAATTGGATTCCTCAGAGGTAACTCAAGTATAAACAGACGGTAGGACCAGACTTGAGCATAGACTAGGGGGGGAAATGAAAAGCACATTTTGGGAGCATTTTTTTTATTTTTTATTATTTTTTTATATATACTTTGACTTTTCATTTTGTGTCCGTGTTTTGGGTTTTTAATATTGTTTTCTGATTTGGGAATGGTTGTTGGGAGTGGTGGGTGAAGCATTATGCAATCTCTATTCTACTTTTTATTTTATTCTGCTTTTGTAACTTTTCTTTAATGGCAAAGGAGACTACTCAACTTTTTTTTTATTTTTTTTTTTATATGGTTGCCACATGCGTCGTTTCTCTGTAGCATTGCCTATTCATGTACAAATATGATGAACTTGCCTTGGCTCTGAAAGGTTTCATTTTCTTCAGTAAGAGTATGTAACTGGCAATGCTGTTTTTATAAAATAAAGATCTTTTCTCAGACCAGATTTGATGTTTTTAAAGGGCTACTTCGGGATTTTTGGCAATATGGCCCTTAATCTACTTCCCTATGTATCTGTGTTCAGTATGAAGGAAGTTTTGAGGTAGTTTTGTGAGCCAATGCTAACTAGCGTTAGCACACTGGCGAGGTCTATCGGTATCAAGTAGCATGTTTTGTGTGCGTGTGACAGCTGGAGATGTGCTCTTGGGGATAAACGCATCTAATTAAAGGGGTACAGCTTAGTCTGTCTGGGTAACCAGACTCCCTCTCTTCAAACACACATTCACACCTTTAATATTCATGAAGGCTTTTAAGCTTTGTGGTCTGCTCAGTCTTGTGCCTCCTTAAAGTATGCTTCTACGACATTTGAGATGCCTAAAATAGTTTCTTTAGCCCTCCGAATTTGCTTTTGAGTCTATACCTTGGCCAATATTATAGCCCGAACCCAAGCCATTGCTATTGCGCTGTCTCTAAAGCCAGGATAAGCTTTCTAAAAGGCTAACATGACCCTGGGGAACATTTGACCACAGATTAATGTTTAGTGTTGATGTGCTCAGTCGCTTTTTGTCTCATGTCTCACGCTGTGAGAAGATTACCGGGGGGGGGGGTACATAATGTATTGTGTGGTGGTGATTTGGTTAAATATAAGGGCTTTAAAGGCCCACTATAGTCAAAAATGTGAGGTTGGAAAAATATTGTGAATGATGTTAATGCCTTTAGGTGTAAAAGCTTTTTGAAAAGTGGCTGAAATTTCTGCCTGTTTTGGTAGGATGGAGTTTTTGCCTGCCTGGTGGCGGCACCAGGCGGTAAATTGGTTAATAGACCAATAAGAAATGTTTCCAAACCTCTCAGCCAATAACAGCTAATTTTCACTTTCCCCTGCCCACTCCCAGACAGTCCTAGCAAAATTCTTGCTTGAGAAATTGTTCTTTGCTAAGAAGCTATTTTTAATTCAAAACAAAATCACTAAGGTACTTAATTGTTAACCAGAAATAATTTTGAGGGAAAAAAATTGCTGCATTGAACCTTTTTAAAGTGCCTCAATGTCTGCTTGTAAAACCCTTTGAGGCATCTCTTCATCTTATAGCCTAGGTCAGTGTTTCCTAACTCCAGTCCTCCAGTACCCCCAACAGCACACATTTTCAATGTTGTGATTCAACTTATCAAGGGCTTGATGATTAGAGACTCATCTAATGTGCTCGTCCGGGGCCACAACAAAAATATGTACTGTTGGGGGTACTTGAGGACTGGAGTTGGGGAAACACTGGCCTATGCAATTAAACTACAGCTGTTGGATGGATCACTACGACTCTTGGGGGTGTGAGAGCGAATAGTGTGTGTCTGTAAGAGAGAATAGGTGTTTTAATAGAATGCATGCAAGCGTGTGTACTGTATGCATGTGGCCTGTGTCCTTCTCCCCAGCAGATTCTTTCTCCTGGCTCCCTTGTTACTGGTACTACATCTATTTAAAGAATCCACTCTCCTTCATTTGCTCTCTCAATCATGCGCAGTGTCATATTCCTCCAGAATCAACACAGCAGGGCAGGAGAAGGACAATTTTAAAGAACCGATTGAGACCGAGACAATGGCATTTTAGTGAGGATTTAATCACGTTGACCCGTGATGAATCAACTCTTCAGGTCAAACTCTGACCATTAAGAGCCATGGACCATTCACAAGCCCTGGGGGTAACTAGTGTTTGTGTGTGACTGTCTGTGAGCGAGAGCAACATCGTACCCAGGCTATTGCGCACAGGAATTGTCTGGACCACGCGATTAGAGTGCCAAGACACTGGAACTACAGAATTAGAGAATGTTCCTTTCATATTTTTCCCCCATGGATTATTAGCCTAATTGAAGACATCCGGCTATAAAATAACTGAACTATTCAGACAGTTTTGCAATAGTGTTCATTCTATTACTCCAGTATGGATTACCTCTCTCCCCCGCCTTCCAACACGCGGGGTGCGCGGGATGGGTCTCCCACCCTGTTCCCAGGCTCGTCTCGCCACACTTCTCACACTGGTAACCAAGGTGGTTTTGGATCGTTGTCGTATGAGGTGGGGGTCGTGTGGGCTTACCTGCGACCGCTCATACCATTCTTTCTGATCAGTGCAATGGTCGTGGCAATCATGTACCTGATCCAGCACATAATCTACTCCGGGCCATTCACCGATCCACTCTTCTTTGAGAAGTTCGAGGAACGTTGGCCAAGACCCAAACCGCACAAGGATACGGCACCCTCAAACCCGGTCCTTTACCCTGATCCTTTTGAGCACACAGGGAATGGAACCCGTTGAACTGGAGTCGTGGAATTCGGATGCTTCTACCTGTGCCATTAGATTCTATTTGAAGGTGGATCAAAGGTTTTTAGAATCTCCCTGTGGAATTTACGATGGAATTCCTAATCAGATCATGATTAGATCAGCACGCCGACTCCCTGAGGGTTCTTTCTGTCTTTGATTGCCTCAATTGTGTCCCTACGTCTGTTCAACAGCCCATTGGGCTATGAATAACGTGCAGATTAGGAGTCTGGACCATAACTAAGCAATAATTAGACTGCAATGCTCTGTCTTAAACTAGATTTATTAGCCCTGTATAACTGTCTGTGTGACGGTGATTTAAATTCCGGTAGGCCTTTTTTAACTGTTTCAGATGAATACAATTCATGAAAGAGGGGAATAATTGTTTTTATTTTGGGAGAAAAATGCAAATTGATGGTGAATAAAGTTTGGGTTTGAACAAATGTACTTGTCTGTACATTTTATAGTCCATACTACACACATAGCCAGCTTTTTTTTTTTTTGCAGGGTTTTCACATAGACATAGATTTATTACAGGTGCGCACACACATGGCAACCCATTTAGTGTTTAGCGTGACAAGCAGGCTAGCTTTCAGTCAATTAAGAGTTAAATAAAGAAAAACACAGTCTGTTTACAAATAACAATAATGATTTCAACTTTTATGCACTAAGCATTTTCGATGCTTTTGGAGTTTCAGTTTTTATTTTGAGAAAAGGACACATCAAGGGATTTGGAGAAAGGTGAGTAAAGCGATCCGTGATTTTGTTCTGTCAACTAGCTAGCCTAGCAAACGTTAGCAGCTGTTGGTGCAAGATGTCTGTGAATGTACTTTTACTGGCTAGCTATCTAATTACACGGTTAAACAAATGAGTTATTTCTAGAATGCTAATACAGAGTGCACTTCAACAAACTATTTGCATGGTCCGCCACTTCAAATATTATCAGTATACTCATTGGTTGAGTCAAGTGTTTGTAGCTGGTGCACATCACCACAGCTAGCTAGCTGACGTGCTAATTTGGCTGTGATTATGTAGCTGTCTGTCAATTCACCGCCCCTGTCACCAAAGTCTGCAATACCCTGATTGCAATTTAGATGACATAAAGGATGATGTGATTATGCCCTAAATTTTAAACTCATGAAGTCATTTTGCCTTGCCTCTAGTCTAAACTCATAACTAAATGCTTTTAACAGATGGGCTGATTAGCTAATATGTGTCATCTGATGTAGCCAAAATAGCTAATTCAAGCCCACAGTTGAATCCTATCCGTCCAGAGCCCCCAGCTGTCTTGTGCTTTGTCCATCTCCCTCTGGGCAGAACCACCTACTGGAGTTCCAGGCTTTGGTGGCCTGCACCCTCCTGAGGTTGGTGGGCTTGCTGTACTCTGGGAAGATGGTGGGGGGAGGTGGAGAGGCAGGAAGTGACCGCTGCTGCTGCTGTTGCCAGGCTGGGTATCCAAGGACTGGTGAAGGTCGGAACGAGAGATGACAAGGGAGGTGAGAGTTTTGGTCCAGCAGTCAAGGAAGAGTGGGTCAAAGCTTGGTGGAGGAGGATAGACTGAGGGAGGGGCTTTCACAGAGGGACAGACCCCCTGCAGAGCAGTGAAGCTCAGGCAGTGAGAAAGATGGGAGGGAGAAGTGAAGAGCAGAAGCTCTCACCAGGAAGCTCAGAGAGAAGGTGAAACCAACTCGGTATGAAAAGACTCCGGGACTCAGACCTGTGAGTTAAAGGGGAGTGTGACCGATACAGGAGACTTCAATGGTGTCTTCTCCCCTGGGCCCATCTGTCCGCTGTGGACATCCAGGGAATGGAGGCCTCTGGTTCTATTGTCCCTGTTCCCCTCTCCGTACCGCTCCCTCCCTCCTAATATTCCTTACACCCCCCTGTCTCACCTGCTAAACTGCCCGTTAGGAGCCAGGAGAGGAGGAACAGAGCTGAGAGGAGGTGGGGGTGGAGGGAGGAGGAAGGGAAGCAGCGAGGATGAAAGGGTCTGAAGTTGAGCAGGCGATGGTGGAGGTGTCCCAGAGAGGAAGACTGGAGGTGGGGAGTCTGAGCCTGCAGGACAGGGAGGGGCGCAGGCGTGGTCGGCAGGAAACTACCTGAAGCCCCGGGAGCTGATGCAGCCAATCAAGATCCGTCTAAAGAAGTGAGGGCAGAGTGAGGGGTAGGAGATCACTGGTGTGGGGAGAGGGGTTGAGCCTCGCTGCAGGGCAGAAGAGGAGGGAGGGGCCAACAGAATGCATGACAGCAGCTTACCCCGGTAAGTGACATCTCTCTGACACACAGTCACACACCTCAGTTATTACATACAGTTGAAGTCGGAAGTTTACACACACCTTAGCCAAGTACATTTAAACTCCGTTTTTCACAATTCCTGACATTTAATCCTATTAAAAATTCCCTGTCTTAGGACAGTTAGGATCACCACTTTATTTTAAGAATGTGAAATGTCAGAATAATAGTAGAGAGAATTATTTATTTCAGCTTTGATTTCTTTCATCACATTCCCAGAGTGTCAGAAGTTTACATACACTCAATTAGTATTTGGTAGCATTGCCTTCTAAATTGTTTAACTTGGGTCAAACATTCCAGATAGCCTTCCACAAGCTTCCCACAATAAGTTGGGTGAATTTTGGCCCATTCCTCCTGACAGAGCTGGTGTAACTGAGTCAGGTTTGTAGGCCTCCTTGCTCGCACACGCTTTTTTAGTTCTACCCACACATTTTCTAGGGGATTGAGGTCAGGGCTTTGTGATGGCCACTCCAATACCTTGACTTTGTTGTCCTTAAGCCATTTTGCCACAACTTTGGGAGTATGCTTGGGGTCATTGTCCATATGGAAGACCCATTTGCGACCAAGCTTTAACTTCCTCACTGATGTCTTGAGATGTTGCTTCAATATATCCACATAATTTTCCTCCCTCATGATGCCATATATTTTGAAGTACACCAGTCCCTCCTGCAGCAAAGCACCCCACAACATGATGCTGCCACCCCCAAGCTTCACGGTTCTTTGGCTTGCAAGCCTCTCCCTTTTTCCTCCAAACATAACGATGGTTATTATGGCCAAACAGTTCTATTTTTGTTTCATCAGACCAGAGGACATTTCTCCAAATAGTATGATCTTTGTCCCCATGTGCAGTTTAAAAATGTAGTCTGGCTTTTTTTAATGGTGGTTTTGGAGCAGTGGCTTCTTCCTTGCGGAGTAGCCTTTCAGGTTATGTCGATATCGGACCGGTTTTACTATGGATATAGACACTTTTGTACCTGTTTCCTCCAGCATCTTCAAAAGGTCCTTTGCTGTTTTTCTGGGATTGATTTGCACTTTTCGCACCAAAGTACGTTCATCTCTAGGAGACAGAACGCGTCTCCTTCCTGAGCGGTATGACGGCTGCGTGGTCCCATGGTGTTTATTCTTGCGTACTATTTTTTTGTATAGATGAACGTGGTACCTTCAGGAATTTGGAAATTGCTCCCAAGGATGAACCAGACTTGTGGAGGTCTACAATTGTTTTCTGAGGTCTTGGCTGATTTATTTTGATTTTCCCATGATGTCAAGCAAAGAGGCACTGAGTTTGAAGGTAGACCTTGAAATACATCCACAGGTACACCTCCAATTGACTCCAATGATGTCAATTACCCTATCAGAAGCTTCTAAAGCCATTACATCATTTTCTGGAATTTTCCATGTTGGAAAAATTACGTGTCATGCACAAAGGAGATGTCCTCCCCGAACTTGCCAAAACTGTAGTTTGTTAAAAATAAATGTGTGTGTATGTAAACTTCTGACTTCAACTGTATCTATTTGGTTTTAGAACTATGTGTTTGTGCATTCTTCACTTGCCAATGCTGTAAATTCTAACAAGTGTATTATGTGTTTGGTGAAGTCCTCTGCCTCAGGATGGCTTCCCAGTGATAAAGTGGCAGAGAGCTCTGGTCAAACCCATCCCCTTCCATGTCCTACCCATGTAATTCTACCCCCCATCCCCTTCCATGTCCTACCCATGTAATTCTACCCCCCATCCCCTTCCATGTCCTACCCATGTAATTCTACCCCCCATCCCCTTCCATGTCCTACCCATGTAATTCTACTAGGCTCTGACCTACAAACCATCACCATTCAACCCCCCTTTCCTCCCGTCACGGCCCCTTTCCTGGCCCCCACCCAGGCCTTCCTACACACTGCCCCCTCCCCCTGTGGTGCCCCCCCCTCCCCAGGAGGACTCAGCCGAGCAGTTTGACCGCCTGCAGGAGGACATCATGATGGGCTTAGACCAGGACACCGGCAGGGACGTTGCCGTAGCAGCTCCTAGCACCATGGACACTGTTGCCAAGGTGACCTTTCTGAAAGTGCCAAGTCATCATCAGAAGTGGGGCTGCAGCAACAGCATGGGGAGGGCGTGCTGAGTGACATCCTGGATCAATTCCTCAGGTCATTTGAGCTGCAGGTGGCAGCAGCCAACTCAAGGGAAGAGGGACAGGGTGAGGGATCAAGCTGCACACAGGTAGACAATCAGAGCACAGCCAGCCTCTCGGAGCCTTACATTGCCCTCAGGAACTATAGTGGAGCATAGATACAGACCAGCACAGCTGAACACAGAACCCCAAGCACTCAAGTCAGAGAAGAGCAAAGCGACAGTCACACAGCCCAGAGTAACACACACCTTGCCCAGATATACACGCCTCAACCAGAACACAGCAACACACCTCTAACCCTGGGCAGAGTAACACACACCTGGCCCAGGTATACACGCCTCAACCAGAACACAGCAACACACCTCTAACCCTGGGCAGAGTAACACACACCTGGCCCAGGTATACACACCTCAACCAGAACACAGCTGCACACCTCTAACCCTGGGCAGAGTAACACACACCTGGCCCAGGTATGCACACCTCAACCAGAACACAGCAACACACCTCTAACCCTGGGCAGAGTAACACACACCTGGCCCAGGTATGCACACCTCAACCAGAACACAGCAACACACCTCTAACCCTGGGCAGAGTAACACACACCTGGCCCAGGTATGCACACCTCAACCAGAACACAGCAACACACCTCTAACCCTGGGCAGAGTAACACACCTGGCCCAGGTATACACACCTCAACCAGAACACAGCTACACACCTCTAACCCTGGGCAGAGTAACACACACCTGGCCCAGGTATGCACACCTCAACCAGAACACAGCAACACACCTCTAACCCTGGGCAGAGTAACACACACCTGGCCCAGGTATACACACCTCAACCAGAACACAGCAACACACCTCTAACCCTGGGCAGAGTAACACACACCTGGCCCAGGTATACACACCTCAACCAGAACACAGCTACACACCTCTAACCCTGGGCAGAGTAACACACACCTGGCCCAGGTATACACGCCTCAACCAGAACACAGCTACACACCTCTAACCCTGGGCAGAGTAACACACCTGGCCCAGGTATACACACCTCAACCAGAACACAGCAACACACCTCTAACCCTGGGCAGAGTAACACACACCTGGCCCAGGTATACACGCCTCAACCAGAACACAGCTACACACCTCTAACCCTGGGCAGAGTAACACACCTGGCCCAGGTATACACACCTCAACCAGAACACAGCAACACACCTCTAACCCTTAGACTGGAGAAGAAAGACTAAGGTGTTACCAGGGGTGGAGTCTCGAAGGGCAACGGCCCAATCAGGTCGGCTGAAAAGATCAAAGCTCATTCCTCAACATTTTCTGTTATGAAACATCTATTACTATTTACTCGGGGTACTTCATGTATTCTTCAGTAAATTGTTAGCAGTGTATAATTTGAATAGATGTGTTATGGCTGAGTGGTCTAATTATAGTCATCTCTCTTAGACCAAAGCCCGGCCAGCAGCAGAGTCTGACACTACCCAGAAATCCCCACCCCTACCCAATCCCCCAATCAGAACCCCCAAGAAGCTCAGACGTGAGAGTGCTCAGCCAATCAGACAGAGCGAGAAGAATGTGAGGGGACTGTCTGGGGCAGTGGCTATCGTGAAGAGAGGGAGAGGCAGACCGAAGGTTACTAGCCCTCCAGCTCCACCTGAACAGACCAGCCTCCTTGCAGAACAGATCAGCCTAGAGGGAGAAACACGGAGGAGGAAGAAAAAGAGGAGAGTAGAAGCCTCAGCTGGGGTGGGAGAAAGGACCGGAGCCAGGGAGGACAAGAGAGACAGAGCTAGCAAGAAATGGAGCCAGCGAGGACAAGCGAGAAACAGAGCCAGCGAGGACAAGCGAGAAACAGAGCCAGCGAGGACAAGCGAGAAACAGAGCCAGCGAGGACAAGCGAGAAACAGAGCCAGCGAGGACAAGCGAGAAACAGAGCCAGCGAGGACAAGCGAGAAACAGAGCCAGCGAGGACAAGCGAGAAACGGAGCCAGCGAGGACAAGCGAGAAACAGAGCCAGCGAGGACAAGCGAGAAACAGAGCCAGCAAGGAGGAGAGTGGAGGAGGAGATGACGAAGGGAGGGGAGGAGAGAGAGCCAGCGAGGACAAGTCCAGAAGCAGAGCTAGTCCCACCGGCCCATACGCTCACAGGTCCAGAACCCCCAGCCTGTTGAGTAGGTACACCCCGAGGACAGAGAGGAGTCTGGGAAGGAAGTGACCACAGAGGAGGAGGATGTCGATGTCACTCAGGTAACTGCCTCCTCAGCCTTCCAGAAAAACAGGGTGGTCCTGCAGACACAGAGCTGAGTGAGAGATGGAGAGGGGGAACGAGAGGGACAAGGAGAGGAAACAGGATGGACCGAGCTCAAACCACAAAGGACCGATCATACAGAAGAGAGGGAGAAACGTATGTATGGATGAAGAGATGGAGAAAAGGGAAGAAGAAATGGGTGTGGAGGACATCGGAGCGATTGAAGAGCATCTAGAAGAATGGATGACAGACAGCGCAGATAAACAGACAACAGAACTCCACAACCCAGCAATCCAAATAGCCGAGTGGAAGGTCCCAGTTCAGATGCATTCTGGGATAGTAAAGCCTCCAGTCTCCCATCCTTTGATGTCCACAACAGGTGGACATCGAAGGGTCAACAGGAAGCTGGGAGCAAGAGGAAGTGGATGTGTTTGGGGGCTTTAGCGGGGCTTGGTTCAGAGGAAGATATCAATGTCATTGGAGGAGATTTGGACCCACGCCCCTTCTATCGGATCTGTCATGTCTGCTCTGACTGAGGGGACTGCCGACACGGTAGCCTACATGATCAAGACTGAGCAGATTATCACACTCAACTCTAATCAGAGTTTTTTTTTTTTTTTTTTACTTCTACAGTATAAACATGCCCGCCCTATCCCTGCTTCCCTACAGAGTGACCAACCTGCTTCTCCCTCCCTGCTAGGTGACAGGAGGTATGGACAAATCTCCAAGTACAAACTCAGAGGGCTACCACACAGACAGCCATCGCAAAACAACGAGGAATGTACAGGTTTCTGCTTGATGGAGAAGCAGGAGTGTTTACGTAAAAGAAGGATTTGGGTGTTTGTGAAAGTTGGGTGATTGAGTTCATCCAAGTTACCAATTGTTAAACAGAAGAGGACGAATGGAGGTAAAAAAAATAAAACAAATAAGAGGAAGTATTTTATACGTTGCTGTACCTATTTCTACCTCTCCCAGCTTATAGGGCTCTGTGCATGAGTTCTAGTTTTCAGCACATAGATTGTCAGTTTTGAATGTGTGTGTCAGTTGTTCTGTTTCTTTGTCTACATCTCACTGCCCAGACCTTTTAACACATCATTGTGTTTAGGTTTTCAATGACCCGTGTAGAAAAACGCAAGCTTTTACTAGCCTCTTGTAGAGAGGAGTTTGGGTTCATATAGCAAATGTTGTTTTTTTGGTGAGTTGCCACCAAATCGGGTTTTACACGGCTGTTAGTTTAGTTTCGCAGGAATTGAGGGCTCTGGTTGGTTGAGTGTCAATCATCACAGGCCTACCATCATCCGATTCTGCTTCTGACTGTTCTAGAATGAAATCACTTAGCCTCATGGGTCTTGTTGTCATCATTGTTCTTGCTGTTGCTTCTCATTATTACTGTTCTCCCCAGCAGTTTGACTGTTTTCAGTTTTTTAACCAGATTACGAGATTAAAGATGTTCTTAATACCTGTGTGTCCTTGTGTGAATCTATTTTAAGTGCAGCCTAAATAGCTTGAACGTCTGTAGCGGCGTTGTAGTGTCTTTAAGTGGTCAGCAGGTGGTGACGGTGATCTCTATGACTGACACAAGGGTATTCATTTTTTGTAAAACGCAACAGGTTCATTTGTGGAGTCGTTTTTCAGTTATTCCCATGTTTATTAGAGGGTTTGCCATGCAGTATGCAAGTCCTTGATTTATTATGTTAGAACCAAATATCACATCTTAAGATGCTTATTATGCTGATCATTACAAAGTTGCCTCCCGTATGGCACGTGTTATAGATTTCCTACACCAGAGGTCCCCAACAGGTCGATCGCGAGTTACCAGTAGCTCGCAGCCCACCTGAAACTACATGCAATTTTCATGTGTTCCATCGCAAACTGTCATAAACAAATCTAACAAGTATCAGACACCGCAAGCTCCCAGCTGCTATCTAATCAACATAGCTTTGACATTAATCCAGCCCTGGTTAGCCGCTATTGGGTTAAAAAGCCAAACCTAACACACTATATGCCAATTAATTTCCAGCAATATTGCCCCTGTCTGTGTGGTGCGCGCGTTTGTCTATCACTCAGTACTTTCCCCGAAACATTCTCAATTAAATGTTAACTGCAAAGTAGGCTAACCTGGCAAAAGTATATCATATGTAAGTATATCATTTGTATCTATTATTTGTTATTTGCAAACCTTGCCATAAAATGAGCAGCAGCGGTACAGAACCATCGATATACCAGCACATTAGATGGCACATTCTTCACTTGCTAAATTCGCAATTATAGGGCCAGATACACAATTAAAGGGGAATTACACAAAAACATCTACATTTGTTAATTTTCTTCCAGATGTGATTTAAGCATGGACTCAAAACATCCAATTTTGTTGTCGTGAACAATTGTAATTTTGAGAGTGAAAACCCCCCAAAATTCTAAATCCAGGAAAAATACAACAGAGAACATAATTTGGTAACATATATAACTGAATTTGTTTTTTAAATCACAGATTTTATAGCGCTCCCCTCAAAGTTGTTTATGAACCATTATGTTACCAGGTATGTTGACAAAACAGTACACTACTTTCTCTTGTACACCAAGGACCCGGGGAAGAGAAGAATATGCCTATTTAAAAGCACAAAAAAAAAAGGAATAGCTAGTGACATGTTTAATTTTTTCAAAGTGGCTCTCATGCTTGAGAGCATGTAATTTTGAGAGTGAAAACCCCCCAAAATTCTAAAACCAGGAAAAATACACTCACACACAACACACAATGATAGGACAGGCCTGAACGACTGAAGTGAACATTAGTTTATTAGGTAACCTGTGGTTCAACCTCTACACACATCACATCAGAGCTGCGCTACAGAGGCAGCCATCTTGAAACTGTTTTCTGAGGATACGTTGACCTCTCCTCTGGTTCGAGCACGGTGTGGGGCTTGGCTCCCCGCTCAGCCCAGGTGACCTGGACAGAGGGGTTGGGGGGGGAGGGGGGGGGGGTTCAGGTAGAACAGCACAGGTGTGCGGGTGCTTTAACCTGGTAAAAGACACGGTGTGTGTTATATCAGTATAGGTACGTCTGTGAGTCTCAGTCATGTCAGTATGTGTGTGCGTGTTCCTGTGCTTTTACAGTGCGATATAGTCTGTTATCGTACCTCGGCGCGGCTGTGAGTGTCAGTGGTACGTGGTGAATCGGTAGTTAGGGACGACTGCTCTTCCTGTCAGGGTAAGGCGGGGGGGGGGGGGGGGGTACTTTGGGTTTGTTGTCCGTGGGCCTCTTAGCCTCTAGCCCCCCTTAATGCTGGATACGGCGGATAGACTGGATCTGGGGGGTCTGGCAGTGGGAGCCCCAGTTCTTCCAGTGCTGGTAGTCTCCACTGTGTCTCTCACACTCCATGATGTACTGCTGGCCCCTGTAGCCGGGGAACTGGTAGCACACAAAGCTGAGGGAAAAGATAGGGAATATTAAGTAACACTGCGTTTTGGTGTCTCTGGCATGTGTATCAATGGTGTGCGCAGAGGATGAAACCACAGCTTCCACAGCTGTTTGCTCACCCGTTGTGTGTGTGTGTGTGTGTGTGTGTGTGTGTGTGTGAATAATAGAGGCTAACATACGCGCCACACTGCACGTGCATGGAGCCGACCTCGGGCATGGACCAGCCCATGGCCTGCAGGGAGGGGTAGTCGTCACACAGCTCAACACTGCGGCCCATAAAGTTCTCTCTCTCAAAGATCATCATACGACTGCTCATGTGGGACTGAGAGAGAGAGGACTGTTACATACACACACACAAAGATGAACATATTCCAATATTTTTGGGGGAGTTTCTCAAGGAGAAGAATGAATCTGTTTGGCCCAAAAAATGCATTGATACACATTCACATTTTCTCTCTTTCTCTCTCTCTCTCCTCTCACACTTTACTCACAGCACAATAGATGGGACGCAGGGACATGAGACGCTCCACGTGGTAGGACAGGGAGCCGCTGTAGGCGTCCCAGTGGGGGTACTCTCCTCTCTCCAGGATGAACTGCTGGCCCTGGAAATCATGGTGCTCAAAGCCCACCCAGCTAGAGGGGAGAGAGAGAGTTAAACACATTGTACTAGCATCTTAAACACACACATTGAACCAGCCACTATAAACCAAAACACCCACAGAGTCTACACATTCACTCATTTATCAGGTCGAGAGCTTCAAGATCATCTGTGTCCAAATCACCAAGGACTTAATGTGGTCCTATCACACCAGCACAGTCGCAAAGAAGGAGCTACAGCGCCTCTTCCCACTCAGGAGATTGAAAAGATTTTGCATGGCCCCACAGATCCTCCAAAACTTCTACAGCTGCACCATTGAGAGCATCTTGCCTGGTTGCATCGCCCTCGATCGCAAGCGCTACAGAGGGTGGTGTGGATGGCCCAGTACATCACTGCGGCCGAGCTCCCTGCCATCCAGGACCTCTATAACAGGCGGTGTCAGAGGAAGGCCCGGGAAAATTGTTAAAGACCCCAGTCACCCAAGCCACAGACTGTTCTCTCTGCTTCCGCACGGCAAGCGGTACTGGAGCGCCATGTCTGGGACCAAAAGACTGCTGAACAGCTTCTACCCCCAGGCCATAAGACTGCTGAACAGCTTCTACCCCCAGGCCATAAGACTGCTGAACAGCTTCTACCCCCAGGCCATAAGACTGCTGAACAGCTTCTACCCCCAGGCCATAAGACTGCTGAACAGCTTCTACCCTCAGGCCATAAGACTGCTGAACAGCTTCTACCCCCAGGCCATAAGACTGCTGAACAGCTTCTACCCCCAGGCCATAAGACTGCTGAACAGCTTCTACCCCCAGGCCATAAGACTGCTGAACAGCTTCTACCCCCAGGCCATAAGACTGCTGAACAGCTTCTACCCCCAGGCCATAAGACTGCTGAACAATTGTATCAAATGGCTACTGCATTGTCCCTTTTTTACACTGGCCCTCTTACAATGACTCCGCACACTCACACATGCTTACACTGACAGTCCAACACACACATACACACACACACACAAAACACACACATGCATGTTGATGACATACACACACGTTCACATTCTATAGCCCCGTTATTGTTATTTATAGTGTTACTATTTTTCATTTTTATTTGCAAATGTTCTTACTTTTTAACATTGTTGGGAAAGGACTCGTAAGTAAGCAATTCACAGTACAGTCTACACACACACACACACACACACACAGACACAGACACAGACACACACAGAGTACACACTTGTATTCCTCTATCCCTAATCAATCATACACACTAAACAGACGGAACAGCGTGAGACTCACGCTCCACTCTCCACTCTGATGGAGCGGATGATGTCCAGACCACACTCGTGGATGTTACAGCACTCAGAGGTGAACTCCTGACACTTGCCCTGGAAGTGCTCCTGCTCGAACACAGTCACCTACAGAGAGAGGGAGAGGGGGAAGAAATGGAAGATGAGGTAAAGAAAGGGACATTTAAGGTGACAGGGCCCATTCCACGTATGCAAAGGTGTGTGCCCCTGCATGTGTCTCAATTTAAAGGTGTGTTACCTTGAAGAAAGGAGCTATGCCCATTCCCGAGTTGACCAGGGTTTGCATCATTGGGGATCTAGTTGTTCTGTGCATCTTTACACCTAAAAGACAGGGGCAGACTTTCAGATACACAATCTCCCCAACTCTCTAACACTCGTTCACCTCAACACCAACAGTACACACATACGGAGTAAACATTTTTTTAAATTTTTTATTATTATATTCTATGTTATTCCGTAATCAAAGCTTCACACTGGTATTCAAGTGTACACGAATAAGTATAAATGTCACACCAAAACCTATTCCTTTAACACTTTAACACGTCACAAATGTCACTAAATAGTCTTGGATGAACGACCTGTCCCCTAAACTAAATGGTATACTAATAAAGCCGATCAATGAATCTATGATTAAGCAACATTATTTTGTTTTATCTAACAAGCTTGCTCCCTAGTATAGCCAGTCGTGTAAGACTAGCGATAAGACAGCACATCGTTAATTGTCCATTCAAGTTAGTAGGCTACACCCGCATACAACAGCGCAATATGGAAACCAGGATCAGTTAAACGAGTTCATACATTATGTAGCCAATCTATGCAATGTGCACTGCAGGTTAACGTGTAACAACGTTAACATGGTTAGTGCTTTTTGGTGAGTTTTAAATGAATGTGTAAAAGCGTCTTGAATAAACCCATTATAATATATCTTACTGTCCCTATAATTTTCATTAAATTCGTAACGGAGTTGGCACCTTACCTAGTTTGGCACTTATTCGTGATGAGCTCGGGAGTGGCACGCGCTTAACGCTATCTCGCGAAGAGCTTTTGAGAGATCCTGGCGCTTCAGTTTTATATGGACTGACGAGAAGCGCGCCTCTTGGAGCGCGTCCATTGTGCAGGGCCTTGGTGCGCGCACAATAACTTTTTCCCCACATGGAACACTGGACCACTGCGTGCTCCTGTTCTTGTTGGTCGTTCCATCGAAACCGCGCGACACGCCAGGTCAGCACATGTTATGGAACGCCAGTCCTTTCTGTGCTCGTCGATCGGAGTTTGCCCAGAATGGGAAAAGAACAATAGTAACCCGGTCAGTTCGTGCTGGTCAGCAGTCTGGCGTGTGGCGGTCACAAAGACCGGGATAGAAGTGGAGAATGTGGGGATTAAAGGCGGAAAAAAATGTCAGTATACACATATGCATAAAATATAAAATGGACAGGATGGAAAAGTTTAAGTATGAGAACGTTTTTGACATATCTTCAATAGTATTACTTCAGTCTCCAAACACACACACAAACAAACACATGCCTGAATCATGCCACACATCCATCCTTGATATAC
The DNA here is from genome assembly GCF_057628025.1 of Oncorhynchus mykiss. Lineage (NCBI taxonomy): Eukaryota > Metazoa > Chordata > Actinopteri > Salmoniformes > Salmonidae > Oncorhynchus > Oncorhynchus mykiss. The sequence continues at coordinate 33,521,499 of NC_143046.1, forward strand.
TGTCCATAATATCCTGGCCCCTCCAAACACAGAAACATATCAAGGCAAAAATCTAATAATTAATAAACACTGCACCACTCAACTTCACTCCTCATACTTCACCTAAATCATACTGACACCTTATAGACATTATACTATCTTAATCAAAACCCTGTAGTCTGATAATGTGAGTTCCAATAATGCATCATTTAAACAGTATTTATTAATGACGACTTCAGGCCTGAGCTCCGATTCAACTGTCTCAAAACGAATTGCGATGAGATGAGACTAGACGACCAGAAATGTTCATTTTCTAACGTAAACTGGTGACTGATTACAATCATGATCAGATGATATAGCACAATGCACATGTCCTCGTAGTGTAAATAGGGAGCCTATTCAGTAAATATCATGGACACAATTAATTAAACCAATATCCCACACAATAGCAATGTAACTGGTTATAAAAACTTCATCATTTTGTGTGCTTGCTTATAACATATACTTTTACTGTGTTCTGTCTCTATCTCTCAGATACTTGATCTGTTTGTAGTCGACCCTATCACCAGTGTTCCACTATCAACCCCCCTCCAATCCTTCTCAATGAACTATGGATCTCATTGGTCCCTGTGGCTGGCCCCCTCCCCTCTGGCTGTCCCTCTCTGATGATGCGGTGGTTCTATTGTCCCGTGGTTCTGACCTCAGCAGGTTTGTTTCTCTGTGTCTAATCCTCTTCCTCTGGGCGCCAGCATATAAAAGGGCGGGGCACGCTCCGAGCCACACACACTCTCCGAGTGAGGCAGATCACACACACACACAGGTAAGAGCAGCAGACAAACATACATCATACACATGCTGGTCGCTGCATACACAGGTAAAGGGAGGAGTGTGGGAGACAGAACAGTGTTTCATTTTGAAATCAGTAATTACAAGTAGCTAGTTATAATAGTACATGTCACATTGATAGTACACATCCCTATATTAAAACACATAGACTGTGTCCCCAACCCCATCCTTTCCCCAAATATCCCTCTGTTCCCATGATACCGTCCATTCCATTCACTCCATGCTCATCCCCCTCTCTCTCTCCCTCCAGTCATCATGTCCAGTGATAAGTCCAAGGCTGCCTCCCAGACCGACGGGAAGGCTGCCCAGAGCAAGAAGTCCGAGATGGGCACGATGTCCTACAAGGCAAGTAGCCCCCAACTGACAGGACGTCTCCTGGATCCAATCTAATGGAATACCACTGGATCACTGATACAGTCAGACATCATCAGCGTTTACGTTGTACTCATCTGTCTGTCTCTCTCCTTCTCTGCTCCCCCCCCCCACCCACCCTCAGATGTTTGTGTTCGACCAGGAGAACTTCCAGGGTCGCATGGTTGAGATCAGCAACGAGTGCATGAACGTGTGTGAGATGGGCATGGACCGCGTCCGCTCCCTCCGCGTTGAGTGTGGACCGTAAGTCAACCGCTCCAGTTGCTTTAACTATATGTTAGTTGCTAGTAATGTAATATTGTCCTGCTATCTCTGTAGCTTTGTGGGATAATGGTAGAAGTGGCATCATAATTAGATATGTCAATGCGGCTGTGCAGTCATGTGACACTGCCTTTCTCTCCTGTGTAGCTTCGTGGGCTTCGAGCAGATGAACTTATGTGGTGAGCACTACATCCTAGAGAAGGGAGAGTACCCCCGTTGGGACTCTTGGAGCAACTGCCAGAAGAACGACTACCTGCTGTCCTTCAGGCCCGTCCGCATGGTGGGTACACTCCTCTCGCCTTCCACCATTCCCCTCTCTCTTTGTCATCTGTCAATTCTGTTCTCTAATTTTTCTCTCTGACTTTTCTCTCTCTCTGCTCTATAACTCTCTCTCCTTTAAAATGTCTCTCCTTTGGAAGACCTCCCTCATAATCACACACCTCTATCCTTTCCCCTCTCTCCCAGGACCCAGAGAAACACAAGATCTGCCTGTACGAGGTTGGAGAGTTCAAGGGTCGTAAGATGGAAATCATGGACGATGACGTTCCCTCTCTGTTCTCCTACGGCTTCACCGACAGGGTCGGCAGCATCATGGTCAGCTGCGGAACGTAAGTGTTGCCAGTTCACCAATTCAGCGAAAGCAATCAGTTTAATTTCACAATTAAGAACACATAGAACTAGAAAGAAAAGACTGTGGGAGAACGGCTGTTATATCAGTGACCTACGTAGTGACATCATAGGTTTTTCTCCACCCCCCCCCCCCCCCCAGCTGGGTGGGTTACCAGTTCCCTGGATACCGTGGCTCCCAGTACCTGCTGGAGAAGGGCGACTTCAAACACTTCAACGAGTACGGCGCCCGCCACCCCCAGTTCCAGTCCGTGAGGCGTATCCGTGACATGCAGTGGCACCAGCAGGGATGCTACACTATGGCCAGCAAGTGAGGCTCAGGGAAGGAGAGAAAGAGAAAGAGCAGAAGAGAGGGAGAGGGGCGGAGGAAGAGAGAGAGAGGGGGAGAGATGCCTGAGGCCTTGCCGAACCCCTGGCTGAAGCCAACCATCTGAAACAGCAAGGAAGAGGGACTGCCTGGCAAGAGAACACCTGAAAATCAGACAACCCCTCCATCACTCTCTATCTCTACTCCTCTCTTTCTCTCCTGTGGTCCGACCTTGCCCCCCCCCCCCCCCCCCCCCTCCCCCATCCCACATTCCTTCTTTCCATTGCAGCACCAAAGAGGGAACGATGATGATTCTCGTCTCAGGGTATGATGTACCATGGGAAAAGGATCTTCTATATCCTCCCCCCACTTCCTGACCCTGTGTATCGCACACCCTCTCTGCTGTACAGAATCCTGGCCAACTTTTCAATAAAATGGAAAATCTTGATTTCAAAACGTTGTCTTTTGTATTGTGACCGATGACTCTCATGACCAAGATGACACTGTGTGAATAAAAGTGCTAACAGGTCATAATATGAAAATCATATCAGTACAGATTCATCAATGTTGAGGTCAAAGGTAATAAAAATACACATACCGATAAGAGAATATGCAACAACAACAAAAAAACATGAAAAATATACATAAATGAGATGTTTTGAGATGAAGTCAGAGCTGAGCACTGCAGGTCATTTTCAACTCCTCAGTCCTCTCCACTCCTGCGCATTAGGTGGTGCTCATAAATCATCAACTGTCCACCAACGAAACAGTATAGGCATTTTAATGTCATAGATTTTTCCCGGTGGAAACTTGTGGAATAGACACCGCCTGGAATGCGGTTTAAAACTCTGTTCCATCTGACTGCGCAATCTACTGTCTCATCAGCCCAGCCAGGCAATTTTTAAACTTGATCTCCACTATAAAAAATCATCAAGACATTATCTCACATTTCTTTTAGACTAACATTTAGTTTCCAACAGTGGAGATTTGTATAAACCTTGCTGTCTGTCTCTCTGACGTTTGAGAAATTGTTTCAATATTCAAATTCGATCTCCAGCTGTCCCATAGTAATGAACGTGTTGTTATGGATACAGTATATACAAAGAAATATTAGTTGAAAAAAATGTCAAATGAAACGAAGTGCAGCTAGTTTGCAGTCTTTCCAGCTTCAGTTTGAAGTTATTGTCTTAGCTGTGTTGTTGGCTAGCTCCTTTGACGTGACTGTAAGTTAGCCGTAGTTGGCTAACTAGCAAGCAACGGATAAGAACGCTGCCTGCCAGTATATCAATAGAACATGTAGAACGAACGACTGGGTCGCATCGATAGATACAGAACAAAAAGACTGAACGACTGGTCGTGTCTCTGGCAATTGAACCCAACCAGCCGGTTTGGGTAGCAACCTTAGATTTGTGTCGCGACTATGTCTTGTGGAAGGATGAAATAGTATGAATAAATGAATCAAAATAATGTCAATCATTATTTGAAAATGTTTGTAACCCGTTGTATAAAAGTGATAATGCCCATACATCCAGCCAATCATGCAAAGACAGAGGAGGAGAAAGCAGAGTTGAAGAAGTCTGGAGGAGTGCCACGTCCAAAGTATTCCACTCTCCCTAAGCCTCAGGCTTCTTCTCAGCCCTCACAGGCTGCAGGCTCCAGGCTCCAATCCTGTGAGTAGGGAGGAGTTTGAGACAGAATCAGAGGTATAGGGGAACCAGGGCATTGAGGACTGGCTAGCCCCCCATTGAGGACGACGAGGCCCTGGGTGAGTCCCAGCATCGACAGGGCTTTGAGCCGCTCCCGTTCTGACATGCTGGGCTCAGACTCTGCGTCAGATGACAAGGAGAGGGAAGAGGACCCCACCTGGGTGCCTTTCGACCCCCAGACCTTCCAGCATGACCCAGACGCCAGTATCCTTGCTCTTCGAGGGTGTCCCCGCTGCGGCACAGGAAAAAAAAACATCATAATGTCGAAGTTAAAGAGGAAGAGGAAGAGGTAGAGGTGGTGGTGGTGTCCTACTCCTTGTCTCTGGAACCCAAAAAGAAACCCAAAGACTGTGCCTGCCAGGAGTGCGGGAAGGCCTTCAATCCCAGCACGACCGGGAAAGGCACATTCACACCCATAGCAGGGAGAAGCCGTTCCACTGCCCCTGCTGCGACAGACGCTTCAACGACAGTAGGAACATGCTTAAACACAATGCTGATCCACCACCTCTGGTTAGAATGCGGCACTGGGATCTCAGAGAGGGGGAATCTCAGCAGGTACAGGGCCCACATTCATGGCAGTATGCCCAAGTCCCAATGTGAGGACTGTGGGAAGACCTACATAGCCTGCTCTGGGCTGGCCCAGTAATTTAGGGGGTCTACAATTATGGCCAAGTTTCACCAGGTACTACCTCTAGCGATCAAACTATTGAAGATCAGTCATTTCTAATGGGGGGGGGAGACATTCAGCAATTTATCTGCAGGCCGGTGACTAGAGAGCTCGCTGGGAGAGTTCGGTGATTCCTTATGGCAAGGTATTTCTTGCAGCATAACGGGATGGGAGGATTGAGGGATGGGAAGTTTCATGAATCGAGAGAACATAATGACATTGATTATGAAAAACAGTGCATGTGAACAGAGAAAATTAGTTTTAAAAATCTATATGATAGATGAAGAGATTATATCCAGCCTATATTTTATTATACAGTACCTCGTATCAATACCTTTTCATGCTTTTGAAAAATATTTTCAGGCATTTTATTTTCTCAAGACTTTACTTGATGACAACTGGACGTGAAGGACTGAATGTATGTTAATGTTTGTCCTCCCGAAGAGAGAGCTTTCGCCGTGAGTGCCTTTCTGAGTTGAGACAGAGAGAAATGCTTTATGAATGTGGGGATCTGTACTTCACTGTTAAAGTAAACAATCATGGGTCAAAATAGTGTGTGGCTGTGTTTCATACATCTTAAGGCCTGGATTCAATGCAAGGCACATCATAACTCATAACGCTACTTTTAAGGGTAGTTTACCCTTGAGGCGACATGCACAGCGTTTGCTATACATGCACATTGTCGGCCGTCTAGTGTCATGGAAATTCAGAGAGACCTGGACAACCATCTTCAAACCAACATCTTTATTTAATATCGATTCATTATTGCAATAATGAGACTAGTCAACCCAACACTCTTGACTGTTGGGCCGAGCAGCCTAAACCTTTACAGAAATGCAGAGTTCTTTATATAGCCGACACTAAGAATGCTTATTTATGGCTGGTTCCTCCCCTCCCATGCAAACCAAGGGGCAAGGTGGTGTTTGTCTTAACCCCACCCTGGCTTTGTTTCCCAGACGCCAGGTGGATTTAGAGACAATGAAGGATTGTTCTAAACTCTTCCAGGCCATCTCTATCTGTGTTGCACTCACCACATATTGTCTATGGAATTCAGTCTTCAATTAATTTGTCAGCTCAAGCCATCTCTAGTGACCCATAAACCCAGATTAGCTGCAGGGAGTGGAGACCATAAAGACACAGCATTAGTAGAACAGAAATGTCTTACCATTAGTTAAATATTAATTGCTAACCATTATTATCAAATAAATCAGGTAAATACATAATTGTTTTATCACATTGCTCTATTACAAGGTTTAAAAAGATATTACGTTATCGCTCAGAATTTCTCAGCAAAGTCAGAGTATATTTTTCATCAGTACGAAATAAATCATCATGTTGATACTGAGCATACTGCCATTGGTCAGCATGGTAGAAACTCAAATTAGCATATCTTGTTGGACAAATCCAGGTAGTGACTCCCGGTTTAAGTTAAATGTATTTGGTTTAGTGCCTAATGAACATAAAACAGGACAAGCATCATAATCCCATTATCTATAAGGCAACGTCTATGGCTATGTGCCATTAGCACAAACCTGCTATGGTTCCTGAGTTTTTATCATTATCATCTAAATGTAATTTGCTAATGGATATAATAAAATAGATTAGGATTAGGATTCACTCTCAGGATCAGAGTTCACCCTCTCCATTCACCAAGGCATGCTGAGAATAGTATCAATCTCTTTGGCACACAACTTCTTTACACATGTCACAATCAGCATAAATCAATCAAAACAATCAACCCATAATACATGAATTGCTCCACTCATATAGTGATTAACATACTAAAAACTTACTCAAATCAATTACTCAGTTTTAAAAATCATTCAGTTTCCAAATCATCATTAAAACTCAATTTTGAATGGCATTGCTCAATGATTCACATTGGTTCTGTCACTCAAAGTTAAAACACATCAACACTGGCAGAATGTACCTTTATATTAACATACAATATATTCATCCTATAATTGTAGAATTAACTTTTTCATCACAATTACAATAACTCAATGCACTCTTAGCCTAAATTACTATACATTTAGCAGTGTGTAGACCTTCTCAATCAATCGGATACCCCAAAATAAACTATTTCAAACAAGTCTAAATCAATTATGGCATGGTAGACCAACCCCCCCCCCCCCCCCCCCCCTCCCTTTCCCGGCACTTCATCTTCTGGCAAGTCTTAATTTTCTTCTTCAAATAGTTTCACAGTTCAAAGTGGATGGCCCATGATAATGTCTGTGGTGGAATCTTCAAACAATCACCTTTATTGAATATTGATTCATTATTGAAATAATTAGGCTGGTCGACCCAACACCCTTGAGTGAGAGTCTAAACTTTACAGACAATGCTGTTTCTTATATAGCTGACACTAAGAATGCTTAGTCATGGCTGGTTCAACCCCTCCCATACAGATTGGGGGCACCATAAACCACTTTGGGTTTATCCTTTCAAAATCTGCATCCGGTGCCGTTTCCCAGATGCAAGGATGATTATACACAATAAGGATTATGTCCTACTCCCCCGGGCTCTCTTTATCTTAAGACAGACACACCACTAATCATAGAATTACTTGGTTTTATTACATAGCCATCACTTAATCAGTTGCCAAGCCCAGGCTTCAAAAGACTCCTCTCAGTTCACTCAGAAAGAGAGTTCTAAGAACCCCACTCTATTGCATAATCTTGTAATTTTGCTACCATATGTCCCAATTTCAATGTCCAAGGAATAATCCGATTTTCCCAAACAGACTGTCTCACTATAGCCCCACCACAAACTCCTATTATGTCTTGTCTTTGCCAACCAGTATACCAGCAACATAAGAAATGTTTTTGAACGGATCTCTCTTCATGCTCACTCCACGTGCTACAGGTTGCTGGCTCGGACTCAGGTCTCTCGGTAGAGGTGGTGCAGGACAGGGCCATATTGAACGCCTTTGTCACTCTTCTTCAGCTGGTTAGAGGGGTTTTGAGGTCCACACTGTTTGGTCAAATTGTCACTTTCGTGCATCTAGATACTCTACCATCTTCGCCATAATCTAGAAAAAGGACAGATCAGAACAACAGTATAGTTCAGTTCATTTCTGATTCAGGAAATCCAGACAAGCAATTCAAGAAATCCAAACAAATTATTTACTGTATGACAAATGATTACTACTACCAATATTCTCAATGCAAATCTCTAAAACACATGTCAAAGAGAATAACACATTCCGTTGAAACAATTTTCCAACTTGGTTAATACTCCCTTATCATACTGTCAACCTCATCGCAGACTAACAGGGTCAGGAAGTTAGACCTCTAGCCCATCGGGAGAAATCCCAACGATCCAGCAGACCCAATCTGGTGAGATTTGTATAGAAACAAAACAACCAACGATACACCATTCAATACACTTCTACATATCACTCAAGGTGTGTAAACTTTAATCCAAAATTATAAACTTCTCTGCAATTATGAGTATTACAAATTACCTTAAAATCAGTATTAAATATCACCTTTAAATCATCCAATTACCACATAGCTTTCTAGTGAGGGCGATCAAACCACACTAGAAAGTCAGGACAAGGCGATTCAAACCTTTGAAATAAGTGTTTCTATCACGACTTATGGCGAGACTCAAATGCCGACACAGGAGGCAGATGGTTTGAGCTCTGATATTTATTATAGTCCAAGGGATAGACAAAAGGCAGGTCGGGGACAGGCAAGAGTTCATAGCCAGGGCAGAGTCCAAAATGGTACAGAGCGGCAGGCAGGCTTGAGGTCAGGGGCAGGTAGAGTGGTCAGGCAGGCGGGCTCAGATTCTGGACAGGCAAGGGTCAAAATCAGGAGGACGAGAAAAAGAGAGACTGGGGAAAACAGGAGCTGAGAGAAAAACGCTGGTTGACTTGGCAAACAAGACAAACTGGCACAGACAGAAACCCCAGGTATAAATACCCAGGGGATAAGTGGGGAAGATGGGCAACACCTGGAGGGGGGTGGAGACAAGCGCAAGGACAGGTGAAACAGATCAGGGTGTGACAGTTTCTCTATTTGACAAAGTATTTAAAAACAGTGAAACATTTCATACATTCCAGATCCAAAGGTTACAGTAAGCTTCTTCAGTACATTTCTTACCAAAATAATTCAATTAAAACTCAGAAAAGAAAAACGTCAGAAAATTCCACGTGTGTGCCCCTTTAAAATACATATCCTCAAATTTGTGAAAAACTCAATAAAAGATCATTAAAAAGACCACTCATAATAAATCAGACATAGCATTAAAAACACTAACAAATCTTCATAATGCACAGTAAAAACAAGCTACATTTGCCAGGCCCTATTTAAGGTTTCCCTTAACATACATACTGTAGTGGACTTCCATCAGTCCTGGAAGAAAGAATCCTACTCAAACACATCAGAAAATACAACGTTCCATTAAGTGGAATAGACACCTTCTAAAGAAAACAATCCCAGAGACCCTTTCCGGTGATCTTATCAGTTGAAAAACTAAAGGAGAGCGGCACACTCTTGGAGCTCAGATGCAAAAATGGAAATAACCTAATATCCACCATTTCGACAGAGAAGCTGTCTTCATCAGGTATAATGACAAACACTAATGACTGTAATCATGGCCGGGTGTGGCCTGATATCATTGGTTAATTCTCATATATTAAAATAGCATGCAAAAAACATGAATCGATAGCATACGATCATAAATACAATTTGGCTACATAAGCCTACAAACATTTACAATAGCAAACTCGCAATAATCACAAGAATGGCTTCAGATCAAAGTCTCAGATGAGACCGAAGGGAGCAAGGGTCTTTAAATTAAAGATCCAGGCAGCCTCTCATTTGAACAATAAATTGTAGGGAGGGTGGGAGGGTGACATGTTCGATGCCAATATAAGTAGGGTTGAAATCGGGTGGTTTGCTTCCAAAAAGCTGGCCGCAACTGGGTAAACCGAGTTTTTGCACCTAATGGTGCTACGATGCTCCGAGATTCGTACTTTTAATTTGCGCTTTGTTTTACCCACATCATTTTTACCACAAGGGCAAGTTATAAGATAAATAATTGCCTTAGTGGAGCACGTGATAACACCTTTGATTGGGATTTGTTTCCCTGTTGGGGGGTGGTTGAAGGATCTACATTTATAAGTGTCATTGCATTGAGCACATCCATGACACTTGTAGTTTCCATCTGGTAGGGGCACAAATAGACGTTGTGCAGGGATATCTTGGGGTGGTAAATCAGAGTTTACCAATTGATCTCTAAGATTTCTGCCCTGCGAGAATACAACCAAAATGTGTCCGAAAACACATTACCGATACGGTCATCGGATTTTAGAATGTGCCAATGTTTGTGAACGATTCCCTTCATTTGTTCAGAGCACTTTGAATAGCGGGTTGTTAATACGCAAGAATGCTTCTTTTTGCGAGACTGACTTTGAAAAAGGTCATGTCTTGTCATGTTTTGAATTTTCTCAATGGCAGTATTAATCTGACCATTTGTGTGCCCCCTCTCCTTGAATTGACTGTAGGGCAAACTGTTTTTCAAGGGAAGTGGGGGACAACTATCAGCCCTCAACAAACTGTTACGATCAGTAGGTATCCTGTAGAAATCAGTATATAGAACATTATCTTCAAACAAGATCAGAAGATCAAGGAAACTGATTTGACGTGTGTCAGATTGCATAGTAAATCTCAGATATTCAGTTAAGTTAGTTAAGAAAAGCATGGAACGCCTGGAGCTGTTTTTCATCACCCCTCCATCGAACAAAAATATCATTAAAGTACCGTTTCCAAATAATACTGTTAGGCTAGAAAACATTTTTTGAGAGGACTGAAAATAGACTGTTTCTCCATGTAACCCACATACAAATTAGCATAGTTAGGAGCCATGGGGGATCCCATAGCAGTACCCTTCATCTGAATAAAGAAATCATTTAGAAACATGAAGTAGCGCCCCTTCTGAGGATACAATAGTCCCTTTTCCAGTACACAACACACTGACGTCACGCACATAAACTCAACAAAAAAAGAAACGTCCCTGTTTCAGGACCCTGTCTTCCAAAGATAATTCGTAAAAATCCAAATAACTTCACAGATCTTCATTGTAAAGGGTTTAAACACTGGTTCCCATGCTTGTTCAATGAACCATAAACAATTAATGAACAAGCACCTGTGGAAAGGTCGTTAAGACACTAACAGTTTACAGGCGGTAGGCAATTAATGTCACAGTTGTGAAAACTTAGGACACTAAAGAGGCCTTTCTACTGACTGAAAAACACCAAAAGAAAGATTCCCTGCTCATCTGCGTGAACATGCCTTAGGCATGCTGCAAGGAGGCATGAGGACTGCAGATGTGGCCAGGGCAATAAATTGCAATGTCCGTACTGTGAGATGCCTAAGACAGCGCTACAGGGAGACAGGGAGACAGGGAGACAGGGAGGACAGCTGATCATCCTCGCAGTGGCAGACCAAGTGTAACAACACCTGCACAGGATCGGTACATCCAAACATCACACCTGCGGGACAGGTACAGGATGGCAGCAACAACTGCCCGAGTTACACCAGGAACGCACAATCCCTCCATCAGTGCTCAGGCTGTCCGCAATTGGCTGAGAGAGGCTGGACTGAGGGCTCGTGGGCCTGTTGTAAGGCAGGTCCTCACCAGCCATCACCGGCAATAGTGTTGCCTATCTTCACTGATGAGTCACGGTTTTGTCTCACCAGGGGTGATGGTTGGATTTGCGTTTATCGTTTAAGGAATGAGCGTTACACCGAGGCCTGTACTCTGGAGTGGGATCAATTTGGAGGTGGAGGGTCCGTCATGGTCTGGGGCGGTGTGTCACAGCATCATCGGACTGAAGTTGTTGTGATTGCAGTCAATCTCAACACTGTGCGTTACAGGGAAGACATCCTCCTCCCTTGTGTGGTACCTTTCCTGCAGGCTCATCCTGACATGACCCTCCAGCATGACAATGCCACCAGCCATACTGCTCGTTCTGTGTGTGATTTCCTGAAAGACAGGAATGTCAGTGTTCTGCCAGGGCCAGCGAAGAGCCCGGATCTCAATCCCATTGAGCACGTCTGGGACCTTTTGGGTCGGAGGGTGAGGGCTAGGGCCATCCCCCCCAGAACTGTCCGGGAACTTGCAGGTGCCTTGGTGGAAGAGTGGGGTAACATCTCACAGCTAGAACTGGCAAATCTGGTGCAGTCCATGAGGAGGAGATGCACTGCAGTACTTAATGCAGCTGATGGCCACACCAGATACTGACTGTTACTGTAATGGGGTGGCAGGGAAGTCAGGCGCAGGAGAACGAAATTGGTATAAACTGAGTTATTTAATAAATGCTTACAAACTCCGAAAACCAACATACAAAAAAAAGAAAGTGGGTAAAAACCTGTCGCACACCATAACATACTTGGCACCAATACATACAACAAACAATTCCCAACAAGGACATGGGGGAAAACAGAGGGAAAATATACAACATGTAATTTAGGGATATTGAAACCAGGTGAGTGTGAAAACAAGGCAAAACAAATGGAACATGAAAAATGGATCGGCGATGGCTAGAAGACCCGTGACGTCGACCGCCGAACACCGCCGAACACCGCCCGAACAAGGAGAGGACAAGGAGAGGAACCGACTTCGGCAGAAGTCGTGACAGTTACTTTTGATTTTGACTCCACTTTGTTCAGGGACACATTATTCAATTTCTGTTAGTCACATGTCTGTTTAACTTGTTCAGTTTATGTCTCAGTTGTTGAATCTTGTTATGTTCATACAAATATTTACACATGTTAATTTGCTGAAAATAAACGCAGTTGACCGTGAGAGGAAGTTTATTTTTTTGCTGAGTTTATTTCAGCCAATGTTATAATGCATGTACTGGAAGGTAGTTAATTAGGGTCACGTTGCAAAATAACATGTTCCATAGCTTCAATACCGCCCTCGTGTGGAAGATTTGTGTATAACGACTCAACATCGAAAGTAACTAACAAAGTGTTATAAGGGAGAGGATCGAGAGATTCAGTAATAGAGATAATACTGCTGGTGTCCTTTACAATTGAAGGAGGGGAGCTGTTCTGCCAGTGGTCTAATAAAAAAGTAATCAAAAGTCGATAGAGGGGCGTTACTGCATCAATGCCCGCTACAATAGGGCACCCTGGAGGTTTTGTAACAGTCTTGTGCAATTTCGGCAAAGTATAGAAAGTGGCAATTTTAGGGTGTTGAGTAGCCAAAAAGTCGTGTTCTTTTTTGGTTATCTGACCAGAACTCAAATACCCATTTAGGACAGTAAAGATCGTGTTCTGAAATTGGGCAGTGGGGTCACTTCTGAGTTTCTTGTAATAGGTGTTGTCAAGCAGTTGTCTATGACACTCATTTACATAAACTGTCCTCTCCATGAGCACAACCGACCCACCCTTATCAGCAGGACGAATAAGGACTGATGTATCGGATTGTATATCAAGCAAAGCTTGTTTTCATCCTTAGGTAAATTATGGAAAGATATGTACTCCTGCTTGTTATTAAGGAGATGAACAACATATTTTTCAACGAGTCTGCAATATGTCTCAATAGAGTGATTGCGATTGGCTGGAGGTACAAAACAATGCTTACTTCTAAAATGAGTCAGAGTATGTGCAGGTGAGCAACCTACATGTTCAGTAGAAATATCACGATTAGGGGAGCTAAAGTATTCCCTTAAACGTATATTTCTAAAAGACGTATACATGTCTACCTTAACATCAAAATCGTTGCACTGAGTTGTAGGCACAAAAGATAACCCTTTATTAAGCAAGGATACATGGACAGGGCTCAATATCTTGCTTGATAAATTAAAGACACTCAGTCCCGTTGATTCTGGGACCGTGTGAAAGTCCCCAATGAAAGTCGTTTCTTCTTACCCGGTCGGGTGCGGCATCTCGTTGGTGCGCATGCCCGCGGCCACCTCGGCCCTTCCGTCGGCTCACTCCCTCGTTGGATAAAAAAACGCGACTGGAAGCGGATGAGGCGCTGGTTGTAGAGCGTTGGTCAGACTGGGGTGGATGGAAGTAAGCAGTTTCCCTCCTGCGTCTGTCATGGAGAGCAGGACCTCTTTTGTCAGAGTTTCTCCAGAAGTAGACTTTGTCCTTGGCCTTGTCACCCTCCCTAGGAGAGGGGGTGACCTCGACAATTTATTGTTAAAACGAGAGGCTGCCTGGATCTAATTTAAAGACCCTTGCTCCCTTCGGTCTCATAGTAGACTTTGATCTGAAGCCATTCTTGTGATTTTGCTATTGTAAATGTTTTTAGGATTATATAGCCAAATTGTATCTGTGATCGTATGTTATCCATTTATGTTATTTTGTATTCTATTTTAATATATGATAATTAACCAATGATATCAGGCCACACCCGGCCATTATTACAGACACCTGTGTGTGTCCTTTGATACCATATAAACTAGTCACCCCGCAGTGTTTGTCATTATACCCTGATGAAAACAGCTTGTCCGTCGAAACATTGGTTATTAGGTTATTTCAATTATTGCATCCGAGCTCCTAGAGTGTGCCGCTCTCCTTTAAGAGTTATATTCCGCTAGCCAGCATCTCGCCTAAATAGGTGTGCGTTTCATTCGCCTCTAATCTTATCAATTTAACCTGTTGCATTAATTTAGTGAAAATATAAACCCCGTTGTAACATATCTAGAACCTCAATATTCAATATTAAAACCTTCACTTTAAATACTTGACACTGTTCCACGTAATGGAAACAGATGATTGTTTTAAATGACATTACCTTCCTGCTCCAATTTACTGGTGTTACCTGAACTACAAAACCAAGCAACGATAATCAGAAACTGTCAAAGAACGTTTCTCATACCTCTACTTCAAATCTCCCACTGCCTGCCTGCTTTCAACCGCAGCTAATCTATTTTACAATCTCAAGGCTCAATCCCTCTACTCATCATTTAACCTTGTGTTGAAACGTCAGCTTTTCAAATTACTAAAATATTGCATCTTTAGAGTGCTACCCAAAAATAAAACACTAATAATATATTACCATTCTCATACTTTCAACACTCATTAAGTTTACCTCAACTCTCCTTATCAATGTCTTCGCTGCTGTCACCCATCGTAAGGTTTAGAAAATAAAACTAGAAGGCAAAGTTTTCATTGTAGTCTACCCTAACAATATTACTCTATATTTAAACTGTTTTTTTTTTGTTTACATTTAACCTTTATTTAAGTCAGTTAAGAACAAATTCTTATTTACAATGACGGCCTACACCGGCCATACCCGGACGATGCTGGGCCAATTGTGCTCTGCCCTATCGGACTCCCAATCATGTGATACAGCCTGGATTCGAACCAGGCACTGTAGTGACGCCTCTTGCACTGAGATGCAGTGCCTTAGACCTCTGCTGGATATTCCCTTTCTGCCTCACACTTATTAAACGTCTATTATTATAAGATGAAATGTGCCAAATGTATAAAATACACTAGCCAATTCTTAAGGAAAAAACACATTCCGGTGGGCACAATACTACAGCCTCTTACTGCCCACAACTTTGATCCATTGCTGTTGTAGCCTAGTTTTATCATGCAACAAATAATACCCATGTTTAGTTATCAGTTATGATCATAGCCACAGCTCTATCGATATTGTCAATCAGCTATTATTAGAATTAACACTTGCAATTCTTTGACAAGCATATATTCAGTTCATGATTCAGTGATTCAAATACGACTCCATTCTCAGTAGATGATTCCAGCACACTATTTAGGCCACACAAAAACGTACTACCTCGAAATCACCTCGCTATTTATGTTAAATAAATTAGCCTTTCGATTTGAACTAAGCAAGCTATTAAAACGTTCAGTTTACATCTTAAAACAAACACTGGCTGCTATATTTTTCAAAAAAAAACATGCCAATAGTTGGAAATTACAATCAGAGACTCAGATTTCAGTCAGTAACATAGACCCAATGCTATTTAAATGACAAATAAATCCAATTATAATGGTTTGTGGTCTTAACATCTGGCAAATAATAACAACACAATTACCAGGTCATCAAAGTGTTCCTCTAGTTGAATCGACATGCATTGATTTGGAAACAGATCTGGCTAGGTCAATAAAAACGGATGATCATTGCTCTTGCGACAGAATGCAATTCCTTCCTTTACATCACATCGGCTCTGTAATGATTATTATCTTGATGAAAATTACGCCGAAATTCCACCTTAATTTGCTCTAACTTCATGGAAAAAAGGATTTATTCAATAAAGGCCATATGGGCAGTTTTCTCTAAATGTATTTATTAACCCGTCCGGGATAAATCTGTTTAGACAGTCATATAATGCTTTAACCTTTAACCTTTAACCTAATCTCTAACAAATTATCCATAAAGAGTCCACTCTGAACCTACCAGAAGACCCCTGTTACATATTATTATCATTATCAAATTTCTAATAAACTATTATAAACATACAATTTCTCATTTTCTCTCATATCTTCACAGAATCCATGTATAACGTAGGAACTCTTAGGTGCTCACATGAATTAACCACTCCATGTGCGTTTCCAACGACTCTCCATCCCTACAAAGCAGCTCTATATATGGAAACGTATTATTCAAATTTAAATCAGCCTATTATACACATTTCTTTATCTTCTTATCCAAACTTCAGACACTCACGCAACTCTCATATCACATTCACAAGACACACGGGGGAAATGAGAGTGTAGGGAAAACCGGTTAGCGCTGTTTTTAGATTTCAAACCCTGTCTATATGAACAGGGAAACCCATACCATTATCAAAATATTGCCTAATTATGGCCTCCCGGGTGGCGCAGTGGTTAAGGGCGCTGTACTGCAGCGCCAGCTGTGCCATCAGAGACTCTGGGTTCGCGCCCAGGCTCTGTCGTAACCCAGCCCCTCCCTTGGATCTTCAGGAGCGGTCAACAGGTGAAGTTGCAGATCACCTCCCCATTGACAAAAATGCAGTGGAAATTCTTACTGAGTGAGACCTGGACAATCATCTTTATTTAATATCATTATTGCAATAATGAGACTAGTTAACCCAACAGACTGTTGGGCTGAGCAGCCTAACCTTTACAAAAATACAGAGTTCTTTATATAGCTGACACTAAGAATGCTTAGTCATGGCTGGTTCCACTCCTCCCATGCAGACCAAGGGGCATCATAAGCCACTCTGGGTTCATCCTGTGGTCATCTACACGGGGGTTTTTGTCTTAAACCCCACGCTGGCTTAATTTCCCAGATGCCAGAATGATTTAAAGGATTATTTAGCCTGTACAACTACAACTGGTTTTGGAGTTATAGTCTGGAGTAGGGCTGTTGTGGTGATCATATTACCGCTACACCGGTAGTCATGAGTTATGACCGCAGTCAAATTCCACGTGACCGTTGAGTCATGGTAGTCTCCTTTTATGCACTCTGGGTATGTGTTCAGTACCCAACTTGCTAACGACTGTCAGGTTGCTAATGACGTGGGACAACAGGTTGAAACTGAGTGGAAAACATGTTTTTTTATGGATGTTGTTTCAAAGACAAACACAACAAAATGGACAGGGCTTTCTAAGGTGATGAATAATTCAAAACACAAGCCGATAAACAATGAGTATACCAAACATTAGGAACACCTTACCAATATTGGGTTGTACTCCCACCGTTTGCCCTCAGAACAACCTCAATTCATCAGGGCATGGACTTTCCTGTTTGCTTATGAGTGTGGTTTTAGTGCCAGCATTGGTCTGTGGTGGTATGTAGACAGCTACGAAAAATACAGATGAAAACTCTCTAGGTAGATAGTGTGGTCTACAGCTTATCATGAGATACTCTACCTCACCGAAGCAAAACCTCAAAACTGCCTTAGATATCGTGCAACAGCTGTTGTTTACAAATATGCATAGGCCCCCGCCTTGTGTCTTACTAGAGGCTGCTGTTCTATCCTGCCGATGGAGTGTATAACCCGCCAGCTGTATGTTATTAATGTGATCATTCTGCCACAACTCGGTGAAACACAAGATATTACAGTTTTTAATGTCCCGTTGGTAGGATATACGTGCTTTCGGTTCGTCCCATTTATTTCCCAGCGATTGAACGTTAGCTAACAGTACGAATGGCAAAGGCAGATTAACCACTTGTCGCCTGATCCCCACAAGGCACCCTGATCTCTTTCTGTGAAATCTCCCTTTCTTTCTCCAGAAAATGACTGGGATGAAGGACTGTTTGTTCTGGTGTTTGGAGTATATCCTTCCTGTCCAACTCATTAACGAAAGATTCTTTGTCCAATTCGAGGTGAGTAATCGCTGTTCTGATGTCCAGAAGCTATTTTCGGTCATAAGAGAAGTTAGCAGCAACATTATGTACAAAATAAGTTACAAACAATGCAAAAAAACGAACAAAATAGCACGGTTGGTTAAGAGCCAATAAAGCAGCAGCCATCCCCTCTGGCACCATTAGACCCATGGTGCAGTTATTCATTACACTTTGGATGGTGTGTCAATACACCCAGTCACTACAAAGATACAGGCGTGCTTCCTAACTCAGTTGTCGGAGAGGAAGGAAACTTCTCAGGCCAATGGTGATTTTAAAACAGTTATAGAGTATAATGGCTGTGATATGGGAAAACTGAGGATTGATCAACAATATTGTAGTTACTCCACAATAATAACCTAATTGACAGAGTGAAAAGAAGGAAACATCCTGAATACAAAGTGTTATGTTTGGGACAAATCCAATACAACACATTACTGTGTGCCACTCTCCAGATTTTCAAACATAGTAGTGGCTGCATCATGTTATGTGTATGCTTGTAGTTGTTAAGGACTGGTGAGTTTTTCAGGATAAAAAAATTAACGGAATGGAGCTAAGCACAGGCAAAATCCTAGAGGAAAACCTGGTTCAGTGTGCTTTCCACCAGACACTAGAAGATAAATTCACCTTTCAGCAGGACAATAGCCTAAAACACAAGGCGAAATATACACTGGAGTTACTTACCATAAAGACAGTGAATTTTCCTGAATGGCCAAGATACAGTTTTGACTAAAAAATGCTTGAAAATCTATGCAAAACTTGAAAATGGCTGTCTAGCAATGATCAAAAAACAAATTGACAGAGCTTCAATAATTTTGAAAAGAATAATCAGCAAATATTGTGTGAATACTTTCTGATTGTCATGTTTAGAAGTTCATAAAATTGCTTAGTCGAGTTGGTTGAAACTGATCTTTTCCCACCCACTATGTGCTCATTTGCCTTGAACAGAAGAGGTGCCATAGAAAGTGAATCTATCATAGAGATGAAGGATCACAATCTAGAATCCTGTCCCCCTTTGTCTTTTTAACCAGGCAAGTCAGTTAAGAACAAATTCTTATTTTCAATTACTTCAGTGGGTTAACTGCCTCGTTCAGGGGCAGAACGACAGATTTTTTACCTTGTCAGCTCGGGGATTCGATCTTGCAACCTTTCAGTTACTAGTCCAACGCTCTAACCACTAGGCTACCTGCCACCCCTAGTCTTACATTGTGTCTCATTTTATAAAATGATCATCAATAAATGAATTAGTCAGAAACTGTCATATAAATAATTACATTTGAGAGAACATATAAACAGCAATAGAAACAACAAAGAGTATTTTTTTATTTGAAAAAAACCCATCACATTTTACAAACAAGGTTAAACCCTTGAACACACATACAAACAGAGTAAAAATGTTCACTTCTAAAAAAAATGAACTGTTAAAAGATAAGACATAATAATGACAGCCATGCGTTAGGATTTTGATATGTTACAACAGAACAATGTTCATTCCTATAGCGGAGGTGTATAAAGATGGCGACCCCCATGCACTTACAGTACCACAAGTTCCTCATTTTGCTACATTTGCCGTATTGTACATTGCTCTCTGTCATTTTTAGTTGTGAGCAGAGCATACTATACATGATCTCAATCCTTGCATCAAGACATCGGCAATTTGAAAAAACGAAAATTTGTGCTGATTTATTGATTAATTGAACCATATCAAGCGCGGTAGTTAAAAAAACTCAGTTGACAGAGTGGTGTGTACTCATGGATGCCAAGGGAAGCCAGGCTTCCCCAAAACACTTACACTTAAACATTTTACGTCTTTTGTCTCTCTGTGTTTCAGAATTTTCCTTCAATTCGGAAGAGGCTGAATGAATCTCACGAAAAGCATCTGAGAGAGAGAAACAGCGCCCCCTCTTTCTTAGTAGGTGTAGCCCAGCTGATGCTGTCTGGTCAAAAAGAGTATGACATTGTTGCCGCCTGTAGCATTGAACGCAAGGGAAGCCAGCAAGCATTTGGCCTCCCTTGATACATATTTAAAGATAAATTATAACCAATCAGCGTTGAGATAAACGAGCTCAACTGTGAATGGTCCTGGTGTACCAAAAAATGATTATAACAGTGATCCAGATCCAACCATAAATTCATACATTGTGCGCCTGGTCTGATAGGAAGTTCAATATGTAGCTAGATGTAGTAGGCCAACGTTAACTAGTTGGCCTGGCGCAACATTGCCTATGAACGGAAGTTAGGCTAGCGAGCAAGAATTTTAGCCAGGTAGCCTAGGACAACAAAAACTAAAAGAGTGTACTGTACGTCAGAGTCATAGACCGTTTAGGCAACATGAGAGAGGAGGATGGCATTGGCGTTTCTTGTTTTTGAAATCTTGTTTTTGAAATCTTTTAGAAATCTTTTAGTTGTCACTGTATTAAACTGTAAACTGTTGTCACTGTATTAAACTAAGCCTTAGGCCTATATTGTCTCTGCCTATATATCATGGTGGGAAGGCATATAAATAACAGGTTATTGAGCAACCAACGCAATTATCACAAAACATAGGCTGTAATATGGCTTTTTTCCCCCCTGGCTTGGCTTCCCCGGTGATTTTAACCACGCACCACTACCGAGTGGATAGTGCTGAAACAATGACGTAATATCTGAACCCTGTCACCGTTATGCACGTTTGTCACATCTTGAGTTATAAGATTTGTAGAACTACCTTAGGATTTCACTCAATTTACTGTAAGTGCTGCTTAACAAAATTAACGTTGTAAGTGCTGCTTAATTAACAAAAATAACGTTGTAAGTGCTGCTTAATTAACAAAATGAACGTTATAAGTGCTGCTTAACAAAAATAACGTTGTAAGTGCTGCTTAATTAACAAAAATAACATTATAAGTGCTGCTTAACAAAATTAACGTTGTAAGTGCTGCTTAATTAACAAAAATAACGTTGTAAGTGCTGCTTAATTAACAAAATGAACGTTATAAGTGCTGCTTAACAAAATTAACGTTGTAAGTGCTGCTTAATTAACAAAAATAACGTTATAAGTGCTGCTTAATTAACAAAAATAACGTTATAAGTGCTGCTTAACAAAAATAACGTTATAAGTGCTGCTTAACAAAAATAACGTTATAAGTGCTGCTTAACAAAAATAACGTTATAAGTGCTGCTTAACAAAAATAACGTTATAAGTGCTGCTTAACAAAAATAACGTTATAAGTGCTGCTTAATTAACAAAATTAACGTTATAAGTGCTGCTTAATTAACAAAATGAACGTTATAATTGCTGCTTAACAAAAATAACGTTATAAGTGCTGCTTAACAAAATGAACGTTATAAGTGCTGCTTAACAAAATGAACGTTATAAGTGCTGCTTAACAAAAATAACGTTATAAGTGCTGCTTAATTAACAAAATGAACGTTATAAGTGCTGCTTAATTAACAAAATGAACGTTATAAGTGCTGCTTAATTAACAAAATGAACGTTATAAGTGCTGCTTAATTAACAAAAATAACGTTATAAGTGCTGCTTAACAAAATTAACGTTGTAAGTGCTGCTTAATTAACAAAAATAACGTTGTAAGTGCTGCTTAATTAACAAAATGAACGTTATAAGTGCTGCTTAACAAAATTAACGTTGTAAGTGCTGCTTAATTAACAAAAATAACGTTATAAGTGCTGCTTAATTAACAAAAATAACGTTATAAGTGCTGCTTAACAAAAATAACGTTATAAGTGCTGCTTAACAAAAATAACGTTATAAGTGCTGCTTAACAAAAATAACGTTATAAGTGCTGCTTAACAAAAATAACGTTATAAGTGCTGCTTAACAAAAATAACGTTATAAGTGCTGCTTAATTAACAAAATTAACGTTATAAGTGCTGCTTAATTAACAAAATGAACGTTATAATTGCTGCTTAACAAAAATAACGTTATAAGTGCTGCTTAACAAAATGAACGTTATAAGTGCTGCTTAACAAAAATAACGTTATAAGTGCTGCTTAACAAAAATAACGTTATAAGTGCTGCTTAATTAACAAAATGAACGTTATAAGTGCTGCTTAATTAACAAAATGAACGTTATAAGTGCTGCTTAATTAACAAAATGAACGTTATAAGTGCTGCTTAACAAAAATAACGTTATAAGTGCTGCTTAACAAAAATAACGTTATAAGTGCTGCTTAACAAAATGAACGTTATAAGTGCTGCTTAACAAAATGAACGTTATAAGTGCTGCTTAACAAAATGAACGTTATAAGTGCTGCTTAACAAAATGAACGTTATAAGTGCTGCTTAACAAAATGAACGTTATAAGTGCTGCTTAACAAAATGAACGTTATAAGTGCTGCTTAACAAAATGAACGTTATAAGTGCTGCTTAACAAAATGAACGTTATAAGTGCTGCTTAACAAAATGAACGTTATAAGTGCTGCTTAACAAAAATAACGTTTTAGAATCGATGCTCAGTCACTAGCATGGTGCAAGAATGTTCACTACAAATGCAGTGGTCCCTTTTCCAGTTGTTGCACAACGACTCCGTCTGTTTATCTCAGCGTGACATCATTCGAACAAATTCTGTGAAAAGAGAGAGAACGTGACAGAGAGAGGAAAAGGAAAAAGTATTATCCTATACACAAACCAACAGAAAAGCTGAAGCCACTGTTTCTGACAAACATAACTCAGTACTGAAACTTCACACACGCACACACACACACACACACGCAAGCACACAAACACACACACACACACACACGCGCATACACGCATACACGCACACTCACGCATATGGGGATTTTAGGTCCCCACAAGGATAGAAGAATCAACCCACACACACCCTCAAAGTTGACCAGTCCATCCCCGTTGAGGTCCACATCCCGGAGGATCTCATCAATCTCTCTGTTTGTCAGCTGTTCTCCCATCAGTTTCTTCATGGCCTCCCTAAGCTCCGTTATACTGATCTGACCATCACCGTTAGTATCGAACTGAGAGAGGGAGAGAGAGAGACAGAGACAGAGAGACAGAGAGACAGAGAAAGGGACAGAAAAACAAAGAAAGAGAGACAGAGAGAGAGAGAGAGAGACAGAGAGAGACAGAGAAAGGGAGAGAGGAGAGGGGATATAGTGACAGTTACTCACATTGAGTGAGACCGCAACCATTTCTGTCAGCTTTGAGCCCACACAATCTGAGAGAGAAAGACTGACCTCCTTGAATGCGTCTCGTAGTTCTTTCACTCCGATCATATCTGCTGTCTCTGCCAGCATCTTTGGGCCCATCAGCTCCACAAAGTCCTCAAAGTCTAGTTTGCCCCCACCTACAGACCAGAAGAAAAAAAAATAGGTATATATATTTTTTTTACATTTCTTTTACATTTCTTAAACTTTTATTTAACTTGGCAAGTCAGTTAAAAACAAATTCTTATTTACAATGACGGCCTACCCCGGCCAAACCTGGACGACGCTGGGCCAATTGTGCGCCGCCCTATGGGACTCCCAATCACAGTCGGATGTGATACAGCCTGGATTCGAACCAGGTACAGTAGTGACGCCTCTGGCACTGAGATGCAGTGCCTTAGACCGCTGCGCCACTCGGGAGCCCTCGGGAACACGACTACTATTTCTCACAGTTACATTATGGATACGGCTAATGTCTTTCTTTACTGACTCCGTGCTTCCTGGGTCCATCATTCGTTGTAATATCACCACTCTAGAGTTTCAGATATTCTATGATTCTGTGGCGTTTCCCCCGTCTCATGTTGATGATGACGTCAGACTCACAGATGGACTGGCCCAGCTCGATGAGCTCCATCTCTGTGGGCATGTAGCCCATGGTCCTCATGCACTCTCCTAGGTCCTTGTAGCTGATGTAGCCATTCTTCTTCTTATCAAACTCCAGAAACGCCTCGCGGAGCTCTGCGCGCGCACACAGGCACAGACATACAAGCGCACACACAGGGTAAGAATTGGATCATCTACACTGAAACACGTGTAGTGGTTTATGATTATGACTATGTCAGATAGAGGGGTGTAATCTACCTTCAATCTCCTCAGGTCGTAGGTCCCTGTCCTGTCGGAGGTAGCAGAGGGACACACATAAGCAGACTGGTAGTTGCACATGAACACACACACACACACACACACCACACCACACACTCACACATGTACATCACAAACACTCAAGACTTATGACAACAACACAATCTGTTTACACACGTACCCACGATCAGACCAACGTTCGCCGCATGCCTCTACGTTGACACAAACACCGCAGTCAAATGCACAGATGAAAATCTAAAGGTCGACAAAAGCACAAATGTCCAACCACTGATATCCTGAAATGCACAACGCACTTCAATCACAAAGACAATGGGAGCCAATTGGCCAAAAGGCAGCAGGAGGATGAGAGGAAAGCCGGGGTAGAGAGGCAGAAGGTCTGCCGTTTGAGAAGACTTTTTAAGGCAGGGCCGTACATGTGATTTGCAGCAGGCCACTAGACACACATTAGTAGAAAGAGTAAACCAGGATGCTCTGCAAAGTCAGACTAAATACGATATCTATCTGGTACATTACGTCGAAAAGGATGGGATATATCTGAATCTAATTGTATACAGATGACATTGTGAGAGACATCTGTTTGTGTTATGGAACGGGTAAAAAAATACTTTTACGTCAACGTAAATCACCATAGGGAGGGTTGCCCCTGGCAACAGCTGGAGATTAGGAGATTTGGGAGGTTTAGTATGAGTGCACACATAATGTGCATTGTCGGTGCAACCACACACACACTGTAGGTGGTGTCTGTTCCGGTGTGGTACAGTATAGGAAGAGAAAATCCCTGTAGTTCTATTTTTCTTTACAGTCTTTACCACAGATGTTCTTCTTGGAGTCTCCCTGTATATGATCTGCTCTGAGTGTACAAAACATTAGGAACACCAGCTCTTTCCATGACACAGACTGACCAGGTGAATCTAGGTGAAAGCTATGATCCCTTATTGATGTCACTTGTTAAATCCACTTCAATCAGTGTAGATGAAGGGGAGGAGATTTTTTTTTATTTTTAAGCCTTGAGACAAGTGAGACATGGATTGTGTTTGTGTGCCATTCAGAGGGTGAATGGGTAACACAAAATATTTAGGTGTCTTTGAACGGGGTATGGTAGTAGGTACCAGGCGCACCGGGTTGAGTGTGTCAACAACTGCAAAGCTGCTGGGTTTTTCACGCTCCACAGTTTCCCGTGTGTATCAAGAATTGTCCACCACTCAAAGGACATCCAGCCAACTTGACACAACTGTAGGAAGCATTGGAGTCAACATGGGCCAGCATCCCTGTGGAACGCTTTCGACACCTTGTAGAGTCCACGCCCCGACGAATTGAATCTGTTCTGAGGGCAAAAGGGGGTACAATTCAATAGTAGGAAGGTGTTCCTAATGTTTTGTACACTCGGGGTACACAGCGTGCCAACACATCAAGGTTTGGTTCAGACTATTTTACACTATATAATTTATATAGCAAGTTTGATTGGTTGTCCCATGATGGTTATGAAAGTGAAATGACAACTTAATTGTGGAGAGAATATCACGTGGTGAAAATGAAGTGACATAACGATGATGACGTGTGTGTGTGTGTGTGTGTTAGTGGCGTTGTGTGCGTGAATGATTTAGTATGCATTTGTAA
This sequence comes from Oncorhynchus mykiss, assembly GCF_057628025.1. Lineage (NCBI taxonomy): Eukaryota > Metazoa > Chordata > Actinopteri > Salmoniformes > Salmonidae > Oncorhynchus > Oncorhynchus mykiss. The sequence goes on from NC_143046.1 coordinate 33,547,237, forward strand.
GTGTGTATGTGTGCGTGTGATGAGTGTGTCCGTGTTCACTAGTGCGTGTACGTACGATCTGGCTGCTTGCAAAGCCCTGTTTGAGGAAGATGCAGGCAGGGCCCACGATGCTGTGTAACACGGTGCAGTTCTGGACCAGCGCAGACAGGGGCGCCTTAAACTCCTTGTCTTCGCCCGATTCCTCCTCGCCCTCCGACCGTGGCCCCTCCTGGCCCCCTGTTCCCCGCTTGTCCCCCCGGGGCTCGACGGCCCCCTTAGAACCAGAATCATGCAGAACTAGTGAACCCAACAGTCGTTGGTTTCACACTCTGTTTCATTCTCTGTCTGCTGGGGTCTGACAGCCAGCTGTCCACAGCACTAGTCCTCAGGGAGATCAGATGTTGAAACAGCACACAGTACAGGAAAGGATTGGCAATCTCTTCTCTTTTAGGAAGTTTAACTCTGCCTGTCTACTTTGTAAACCCTGTCAGCCAGTGGCTCATCAGCCTAATAAGTAGAACTATCTGTCTGTTTACATGGCGGTATGTGTATTGGTTACAAGAAGCCATGCTTCCCCTCTCTCTCTCTGTCCCGGTCCCTGTCTCTCTTCCTCTCTCTCTCTCTCTATCTCTCTCTCTCTGTCTGTCCTGGTCCCTGTCTCTCTTCCCCTCTCTCTCTCTCTCTCTCTCTCTCTCTCTCTGTCCTGGTCCCTGTCTCTCTTCCTCTCTCTCTCTCTCTCTCTCTCTCTCTGTCCTGGTCCCTGTCTCTCTTCCTCTCTCTCTCTCTCTCTCTCTCTCTGTCCTGGTCCCTGTCTCTCTTCCTCTCTCTCTCTCTCTCTCTCTCTCTCTCTCTCTTCCTCTCTTCCTCTCTTCCCCCCACCCCCCTCTCTCTCTCTCTCTCTCTCTCTCTCTCTCTCACTCTCTCTCTCTCTCTCTCTCTCTCTCTCTCTCTCTCTCTCTTCCTCTCTCTCTCTCTCTGTCCCGGTCCCGGTCTCTCTTCCTCTCTCTCTCTCTCTCTGTCCTGGTCCCTGTCTCTCTTCCTCCCTCTCTCTCTGTCCCGGTCCCTGTCTCTCTTCCTCCCCCCCTCTCTCTCTCTGTCCCGGTCCCTGTCTCTCTTCCTCTCTATCTCTCTCTCTCTCTGTGTCCCGGTCCCTGTCTCTCTTCCTCTCTCTCTCTCTCTCTGTCCTGGTCCCTGTCTCTCTTCCTCCCTCTCTCTCTGTCCCGGTCCCTGTCTCTCTTCCTCCCCCGCTCTCTCTCTCTGTCCCGGTCCCTGTCTCTCTTCCTCTCTATCTCTCTCTCTCTGTGTCCCGGTCCCTGTCTCTCTTCCTCCCTCTCTCTCTCTCTCTCTCTCTGTCCCGGTCCCTGTCTCTCTTCCTCTCTCTCTCGCTCTCTTTTTCAAGGCTCAGTCTTGGCTCAGTGTTGGATTGGGGTGTTCATTCTGCTAAGTGTTCAGGCCACAGACACTCAGCTCACCTCAGGGACTTAGCACAATGTTACGCAACACACTTACAGAGTACGTCTAGTCAATAACTACTCTACGTGTGACTTGAGTATTAAGTTGATAAAACCAGATACCATTGATCTGGTTCCCGGGGCCTGCCCTTTCAGGAAACACAAGTATAAAGAACTCCTCATTCTTGGAGATAATCAAAGAAAGGTCTCCCCTGTACTAATACCGCCGATGCAGAAACAGTATGCATACAGGTGAAAAAGAAGTGTCATGGATTGCCTCTGCTGGAGTTGTTCAGAAGAATTACGTTAGATTGTTTCAGATCAATGTTGTGACAGTCCTTTAGATCAATAGCAAAGTTGTTTAGAAGCACACAGGACCTGTTCTCAATTGAGAACAAATACAGAGCAACTACATGTAGTCAATATCTTCATGATACTCCATGCATTAACACATAGGCAAGGAAATAGAAAGCAAGCAAGCAGAAGCTTCTCTCGTCCCATATCTTTGGAAAAGCAAAAGCAAATGGAACTGCTCTTACCTTTTTCGTTTTGTTTTTCATGGATGGCTTGGTACAATTCCCCATCCCCTATCCTCGAAGTGAAGTAACACTCTATCCTCCCTCTCTCGTCCCTCCCTCTCGCTTCTGTTTTCCTTCTTGCTATATTTTCTGTCTTTCTCTCTCGCTCCACCCCTGTCGGTGGAGTTTTAAAGGTCCCACCCAACGTTGGAGCTCTGAGGTGGGGTCCAGGGCATCCTATCACCCATCGTGGTCTGAAGAGTGATGTTCATATCAGAGATGAAACTCCTGATGTGTGTTTTTCTTTTTTTTACTAGGGTTGCCTATAAACAAACATAAACCTAGCCCACTTCTATGTCTGTACAGAAAAGAGCTGCATGACATTTTGTCCATGTGTGCATTACTCTGTCTCTCTCTCCTACCCTCAATTTTACCCCGTCTTTTAATCCCTTATCTCTCTCTCTCTCTCTCTCTCTCTCTCTCTCTCTCTCTCTCTCTCTCTCTCTCTCTCTCTCTCTCTCTCTCTCTCTCTCTCTCTCTCTCTCTCTCTCTCTCTCTCTCTCTCTCTCTCTCTCTCTCTCTCTCTCTCTCTCTCTCTCTCTCTCTCTCTCTCTCTCTCTCTCTCTCTCTCTCTCTCTCTCTCTCTCTCTCCCCCCCCTCTGTCTCTCCCCTTATCTCTCCTCCTATCTGTCCCCCTATCTCTCCCCCTCTCTCTCTCCCTGGAGCAAGGCTTGTTATACCATAGAAATGACTACATATATGTAGGGTGATGAGAGGCAGACGGAGAGAGAGAGAGAGAGAGGGAGAGACAGAGAGAATTAGAGGAGGCAAACGCAAGGGATTTAATCCCTTTCCCTGCATTTCAGATTAAAGGGAGAGATGGAGGGGTAAGAAGAGAAACGGATAGAGTAAGGAGATTGAGGGGAAGAAGAAATTGAGTCGGGGGTGGAGAGAGGGGTGATGCAAGATGAAAAGAGATGGTGAGAAGGTAAAAGTGGAGGACTGATGGAGAGACAAGGATGGACTTTTCCCCGAGTGACAAGGAAAGAGGAAATGAAACTGGCCAAGGGAGGAAAAGCAACGAGAAAGCCAGAAGAGGACAAAACAGAGAGAAAGCAAAAGAAAGAGAAAATGAACGAGGAAGAAAAGAACCAAGAGTGAAACAGATGCTCAAACAGCCTGGGAGCTGCGGTCTTGGGCTACCATTGGATGAGTGTGTGTGTGTCTGTGTTAGAATTACACACACACCTTTAACTGCATGTGTGTGTGTCTGTGTTAACCCTATCCAAACAAAATAAACGCATTACAGTAGACTGTTCTGATTGGTCTGTTTTAGCATTGATAAAGGCTTCAGAGGCTATCATTGGATGTCAAATGCAGTACTATCTCTGATTGGTGCATGATAACAACATTACAGAGGCTCTAATGCTCTAAATATAATATCAGACACGCCAGGACAAGACCTCAACTGGGTTTCTGTGCCACAACACTGACTCACATGACTAACTACATACTATGACAAGTGATGGGAATGACATGCTGTATAAGGAGAGAGAGAGAGAGAGAGAGAGAGAGAGAGAGAGAGAGAGATAGAGAGAGAGAGAGAGAGAGAGACCTATTGGATGTCTGTGTTGTCAGCCAGGGCAGATGTTTAACATACTGTAGCTTGCCTTTGTACATCTTAAAACAAATGCATACTGTTCTATGCCATTGTCCTTCTGATGAACGTCGGGTTTTGGGTAGAAGGCTAAGGCAAGGGTCCATAGACCATTGGTGCTTAGCGGGACCCAACCACTATCCAGAGAGTTCCATACTCTCAGAGGTCAGTGCAGAGGTCAACAGAGGAGTGAACTCTAGGATAGGCCTGGTCCTCCAGCTGGGACTTGGTATGACGCACAGCTGTGAACTAAGTACTTTGGCAACTTCCAGGCTATTTGGTAACGTGTGTATGTGCATGTGTTTTACAACAGATATACATTGTGTGACATTCCGTGAACACTCGAAGACGAGGATTATCCGATTGTAACTTGGCTTCAAATTCTGCCAAATATTCATTCAATATTTGGTTATACAGTACTGTGGATTGGTAATGTTCCTTTTTACTCCCTATGACCCTCTCCCACTCTCTCTCGCGCTCTCTCTTCCACGGCCACACAAACCCGGACGTATGGCGATAGTAGTAGAAAAGAAGTCAGAGTGCTAAGATTGACTGGGTGACAGATGTCTGTTACGAGATCAACTGACCACAGTTCCTCTGTACTTTTGGGGACAGATTTGGGCTTTAGACCAAGTGAACATTTTGGATAAATCTTCAGCAAGTACTAGTGTCTAACTCTAACAAGTATATGTCTCGTATGGAGGTATTGCTTTTTTTTGTTTTTGATTTTTGCGCTGACACACTAACTCTAATTGCAATTAAAGGTACCAGTCAATCAAATGTATTTCTACGTGAGCAGTGAGGGTGCCTAGTCAGGGGCATATTGAGGTCAGTTCTATGCTGCAGTGTCAGTTTATTACCACTAGAGGGCAGCGTCTGTCCAAAATATTGGACAGCCCTTATCCCTTAAGTATTTGGCAGAATTTAAAGCCAAATTAAAGCTGGTAATCCCCTCATCTTTAAGTGTTCATGGAATATATCCTGCTAAGAATGCTATTTATATACCCCCCCCCACACACACACATCAAAGATTATGCCAATATGGTGCTTCATTCAAACTCTTAGCCGGCCTAGTTAGTAAACATCATTTGGTCCCGGTTCAAGTGATGAGTCGCTCTCATTGGACAGAGACCAGTGGTTGCAGAAGGACCAGTAACTGCATCTATCTCCTAGACATGATAGAGTTATTGCCTAAGAGGTTGGGTCTAGTACTGAGGGTTAATCAGGTCTAGGCCCAGGGCTAAATCCCAGGATTACTGTTATTCATTATTCACTGTGTATTATTCCTCGTGTCACTATTTCTATTTTCATGATATTTTTTATATTTCACTCTGCATTTGTTGGGAAAGGACCTGTGAGTAACCATTTCACTGTTAGTCTATACCTGTTGTTTACAACGCACGTGACAAATCAAATTGGATTTGGGGACTAATCACTGATACAACCAACGCCCAAGACTGATTATCTATCTAGTTGTTATTTAAGTATTGATAGTGTCAGTTAATCATGTGACTATTGGGGTTTCTGGTTCTGTGTCTTCTCAACATGATCTGATCTCAATCAGGTATCCCACACACACACACACACACACACACACACACACACACACACACACACACACACACACACACACACACACACACACACACACACACACACACACACACACACACACACACACACACTGTGACAGACTCAGGTAGACATGCGTCATGCAACATTACTCTAATCCTTGACTGGAAGTAAGACTCTGGTCACTATGGCGATATGCGTGTAGGAGCCGGTAATTATGTTGAGCTATTGTGTTCTGATCAGGTCTTAGATACTGACACTAGTATCCAGTAACTCAACCTGTCTATCAGAAATTGAGAAAGAGAAAGAGTAGAAAAGGGAGGAAGGAGAGGGAGTGAAAGACTGAGAGGGAGGATGGAGAGGGAGTGAAAGACTGAGAGGGAGGATGGAGAGGGAGGGAGTGAAAGACAGAGGGAGGATGGAGAGGGAGTGAAAGACTGAGAGGGAGGATGGAGAGGGAGTGAAAGACTGAGAGGGAGGGTGGAGAGGGAGTGAAAGAATGAGAGGGAGGATGGAGAGGGAGTGAAAGACTGAGAGGGAGGGTGGAGAGGGAGTGAAAGACTGAGAGGGAGGGTGGAGAGGGAGTGAACGACAGAGGGAGGATGGAGAGAGAGGGAGTGAAAGACGGAGAGGGAGGGTGGAGAGGGAGTGAAAGACTGAGAGGGAGGGTGGAGAGGGAGTGAACGACAGAGGGAGGATGGAGAGAGAGGGAGTGAAAGACGGAGAGGGAGGGTGGAGAGGGAGTGAAAGACTGGGAGGGAGGATGGAGAGGGAGTGAGTGAAAGATGGAAAGGGAGGATGGAGAGAGAGGGAGTGAAAGACTGAGAGGGAGGATGGAGAGGGAGTGAGTGAAAGATGGAAAGGGAGGATGGAGAGAGAGGGAGTGAAAGATAGAAAGGGAGGATGGAGAGAGAGGGAGTGAAAGACTGAGAGGGAGGATGGAGAGGGAGGGAGTGAAAGATGGAGAGGGAGGATGGAGAGAGAGGGAGTGAAAGACTGAGAGGGAGGATGGAGAGAGAGGGAGTGAAAGACTGAGAGGGAGGATGGAGAGGGAGGGAGTGAAAGATGGAAAGGGAGGATGGAGAGAGAGGGAGTGAAAGACTGAGAGGGAGGATGGAGAGGGAGGGAGTGAAAGATGGAAAGGGAGGATGGAGAGGGAGGGAGTGAAAGATGGAAAGGGAGGAAGGAGAGGGAGTGAAAGACTGAGAGGGAGGATGGAGAGAGAGGGAGTGAAAGACTGAGAGGGAGGATGGAGAGGGAGGGAGTGAAAGATGGAAAGGGAGGATGGAGAGAGAGGGAGTGAAAGACTGAGAGGGAGGATGGAGAGGGAGGGAGTGAAAGATGGAAAGGGAGGATGGAGAGGGAGGGAGTGAAAGATGGAAAGGGAGGAAGGAGAGGGAGTGAAAGATGGAAAGGGAGGATGGAGAGAGAGGGAGTGAAAGATGGAAAGGGAGGATGGAGAGAGAGTGAAAGATGGAAAGGGAGGGTGGAGAGAGAGTGAAAGATGGAAAGGGAGGGTGGAGAGAGAGTGAAAGACACAAAATAAAAGGTACAGTAGAAAGCAGTGGAGGCTGGTGGGAGGAGCTATAAGAGGACGGGCTCATTGTGGCTGTAATGGGATAAATGGAACGGTATCAAATGGAAACCACATGTTTGACTTAATTCCATGTATTCCATTCCAGCCATTTCAACGAGCCCGTCCTCCTATAGCTCCTCCCACCAGCCTCCACTGGTAGAAAGATGAAAAAGAGGGAGAACTTGAGAGGATGAGTATGGATATTACTGTATTACTGTGTATGTATTTGAAGGGAAAATATAGACTTTGTGTGTTTGTATGTGAGCTTGTTTTGTTTATGTAGGTGTGGATGTAGATGTTTATGCAAGCACCAATCTGCTCTCACATGTTCTCAATTCTTAGTGTGCTGTGGGTAAATGGATGACAAATGGAGTATATGAGGTGCAGTGGGGTGTCCAGCATACTGGACATCTATAGATTTTGTCCGTTTGAGCACCACATGAGCTTCTCCTCTCCTCTCCTCTCCTCTCCTCTCCTCTCCTCTCCTCTCCTCCACCCTTCGGCTTCTCTCCCTCTCTCAAACACTCACCATATTGCTTCACTGCTACTACCAATGACCTCTTTACCATTTTCCATTTCCATTGATTTCCTAGCTCTCTTTATCTTTCCTAGCTCTCTTTATCTTCCCTAACCTTCTTTATCTTTCCTAGCTCTCTTTATCTTTCCTAGCTCTCTTTATCTTTCCTAGGTCTCTTTATCTTTCCTAGCTCTCTTTATCTTCCCTAACCTTCTTTATCTTTCCTAGCTCTCTTTATCTTTGCTAACTCTCTTTATCTTTCCTAACTCTCTTTATCTTTCCTAACTCTCTTTATCTTTCCTATGTCTCTTTATATTTCCTAACTCTCTTTATCTTTCCTATGTCTCTTTATCTTTGCTAACTCTCTTTATCTTTCCTAACTCTCTTTATCTTTCCTAGGTCTCTTTATCTTTCCTAACTCTCTTTATCTTTCCTAACTCTCTTTGTCTTTCCTAGCTCTCTTTATCTTTCCAAAAGAATCAATCTCTTTTCTCCAACAAAATCAATGAGTTGACCTATCATGAGGTATGAGTCTTTACTATTAGGTGTGAGTCATTGTCTTTGATGTTTCAGACTACAGGAAGTCTGCAGTAACTCAGTGAGTCAGAACCAGTGCCGAGTAGAGAGCAGGCCAGGATGTGGCGGGCAGGGCAGGGCAGGGCAGGGCAGGAAGCGCAGGGCAGGGAGGAAGAACTGGACCCCTGAGGGCAAACCTACGGTTCTCCTTCCCCCAAGACTCTGAAGCCATGGGCATGTTGTGTTGTGTAGTGAGTCGTGTCATGCTTTTATCGTGTGGTGGGTGGTGCTAGCCGCTGATACAGTGGGTGGGGATGAGAACAGTTTGGTGTTCATAAGTCCTGGGGTGTAACATGATATCTGTTACGGATGACACTTTCATAATGTAGCGGATGGCAACGAAAGAGCTTAAATGCTCATGCTGCTACCACATGAACCCTGAACACATAGCTAAACAACACAACTCTGTTAGCATCAAGGCTAACATTAGATCAAGGTCCAGTCTGACTATTAGCATGAGCGCTAAACAAAATACACACCATAAACTGTCCAGTTTGTGTGGCTTAGGTCAGAAAATACCCTGGGACATAGGATATAGCATAAGCAGCTACCGTAGAGTATTGGGACAGTGTCAGCATTTACATTTGGAGCAGGGGGGCTTAGAATTTCAATTGGGACCTGGGTAGATTTCAATCATGCCTTGGTGGATGGGCATGGATGGACACACACACACACACGCACGCACGCACACACGCACACGCACGCACGCACACACACACACTCACTCACTCACTCACTCACTCACTCACTCACTCACTCACACACTCACACACTCACACACACACACACACACAGATACTCACACTCACGGCTAAAGCAGGTCTATCCCAGGTCATCCTGGTTCTTACCGGTCCGAAAGCTGGGTCCATTATAGGCAGCAGGTCTATCGGCTCCTTCTCTTGCTGCTTCTGACCACCCGTCCTCATCATATCTGCCACCTTGTCCTCCACATCCAGATCCTCCTCTTCGTCCCCTGTACCCCTCTCTTTGTCCCTCGCTGACACGGGGAAGGGGGTGGGGTTCTGGCTGCACCACCTACCATGGGGGGGCTTGACTCCAGCCGCTGAGACCTCAGGGACTCCACTCTGCTCACTGGACCGCCTCCTCTGCTTATTCTGCTGTTTCTGGACCTTCTTACTGATCGCTGCTTTTACCTGCGTGGGGAAAGTACAGGGTGAAAGAGTCGTTAGAGTCACATTGATACTGATAGTCAGGAGCGGAGTCAAATTCCATACTAAAGTTTCATAGAAACTATTAAACTGATAAGATTTTATTTCACATTGAATAATGAAGAGTAATGGAATAATGAATACATTTGTGTCTGAGGTTAAATTTGCGGGTTAAATTCTCCCCAAAATTATTTCATCCCATAACCTCTGACGAAACCCTTAAGATTCCCTGGTTTCATATATCTGAAACAAAGTCCCTACCCCCGCCCCATTATACACCGCTCAAAAAAATAAAGGGAACACTTAAACAACACAATGTAACTCCAAGTCAATCACACTTCTGTGAAATCAAACTGTCCACTTAGGAAGCAACACTGATTGACAATACATTTCACATGCTGTTGTGCAAATGGAATAGACAACAGGTGGAAATTATAGGCAATTAGCAAGACACCCCCAATAAAGGAGTGGTTCTGCAGGTGGGGACCACAGACCACTTCTCAGTTCCTATGCTTCCTGGCTGATGTTTTGGTCACTTTTGAATGCTGGCGGTGCTTTCACTCTAGTGGTAGCATGAGACGGAGTCTACAACCCACACAAGTGGCTCAGGTAGTGCAGCTCATCCAGGATGGCACATCAATGCGAGCTGTGGCAAGAAGGTTTGCTGTGTCTGTCAGCGTAGTGTCCAGAATATGGAGGCGCTACCAGGAGACAGGCCAGTACATCAGGAGACGTGGAGGAGGCCGTAGGAGGGCAACAACCCAGCAGCAGGACCGCTACCTCCGCCTTTGTGCAAGGAGGAGCAGGAGGAGCACTGCCAGACGTGACAGTCTGGAGACGCCGTGGAGAACGTTCTGCTGCCTGCAACGACCTCCAGCATGACCGGTTTGGCGGTGGGTCAGTCATGGTGTGGGGTGACATTTCTTTGGGGGGCCGCACAGCCCTCCATGTCCTCGCCAGAGGTAGCCTGACTGCCATTAGGTACTGAGATGAGATCCTCAGACCGCTGGTGCGGTTGGCCCTGGGTTCCTCCTAATGCAAGACAATGCTAGACCTAATCTGGCTGGAGTGTGTCAGCAGTTCCTGCAAGAGGAAGGCATTGATGCTATGGACTGGCCCACCCGTTCCCCAGACCTGAATCCAATTGAGCACATCTGGGACATCATGTCTCGCTCCATCCACCAACGCCACGTTGCACCACAGACTGTCCAGGAGTTGGCGGATGCTTTAGTCCAGGTCTGGGAGGAGATCCCTCAGGAGACCATCCGCCACCTCATCAGGAGCATGCCCAGGCATTGTAGGGAGGTCATACAGGCACGTGGAGACCACACACACTACTGAGCCTCATTTTGACTTGTTTTAAGGACATTACATCAAAGTTGGATCAGCCTGTAGTGTGGTTTTCCACTTTAATTTTGAGTGTGACTGCAAATCTAGACCTCCATGGGTTGATAAATTTGATTTCCATTGATAATTTTTGTGTGATTTTGTTGTCAGCACATTCAACTATGTCAAGAAAAAAGTATTTAATAAGAATATTTCATTCATTCAGATCTAGGATGTGTTATTTTAGTGTTCCCTTTATTTTTTTGAGCAGTGTATATCAGTCCTTCCATCTTCTTACCCTCAACTCCCCCTAATACACAGCAGTGAGCCCCTTACACACACACACACACACACACACACACACACACACACACACACACACACACACACACACACACACACACACACACACACACACACACACACACACACACACACACACACACACACACACACACACACACACAGACATAATATAATCTGAAAAACTAAAAGACGCTAAAGCATCTAAATTTGTTTATTAGAGGTAGAGGGAACATTCTAAAAATATTCTAAACATTCTAAAACCATTCTAAACATTCTAAAAACATTCTAAATATTCTAAACATTCTAAAAACATTGTGTAATTAACTGTAAATTAAGCATTCACACAAAAACAAACACACACACCTGTTTTGCTGTTTTCTCCTGCGGCGTGCTCATCCCTTCTGTAACGCCTCCTCCGGCGGAAGATTCCTTCTGAATGATCATGAACATCTCTGTGTCGTTTGCTTACGCCTCCCCCCCTCCCTCCCCTTCTCTATCTATCTATCTATCTATCTATCTATCTATCTATCTATCTATCTATCTATCTATCTATCTATCTATCCCACTCCTCTCTAGTTTTCCTGGTGGATTTATTTTAGAGATACCTCAAACTGACTTGATTAGTTCTATATTTACTAGTTCTAATTCCTGCCTTGACTTGCTTTCTTATCCATCCAATGCTATAGACCTCTCTCCAAAGTTTAAAATCAGAAAAATTGCTAAATATTTTGAAAATAAAATCGTCCACCTTTTTTACTTCCTCGGTTTCCCTCCCCTATTCTCATCCCCCTTTCCCCCGGTCTCCATCTATCCCCGTTCAGTGGATGTTAGCGCGTGGCTCTCTCCATCTCTTGTCCTGTGTCCAGGTGAGTGGGTTTTATCATCAGGTGTCCTGTAGCTCAGGGATTGAGTTCCTGCACCTCTGCCCTTCTCGCTGTCTCTGAGTCCCTCAGGTGTCACAGTATCTCTCTCTCTCTACCTACCAATTTCTCCATCACTCCCCCAACCTGTCCCTATTTTCACCTCTCTCTCTCACACACACACACACTCTCTCTCTTTCCCCTTTTTCCAGTATCTCTCTCATGTTGCCTGTCTGTTTCCTGTTTTGTGTAGTGATATGTTGTCTACCCCGGTTGACATGTGTTTAACCTACTCACTTCATCCATCCTCGCTCTGTCCTTTTTCTTGCCTCCATCCCTCTCTATTGTGACCCTCTGTGTCTCGCCCTGACAATAATCCTCTGCGTTTACTCTCTCTCCCCCTTTTTTTCTGTCGCTCAATCTGTCCCCAATCCTCTGCCCCGTCATATTCCAGGCCTTTGTTGGAACGCAAATTGGATTCTCGGTGAGGTGTTCAGGTCAGCCTTTCATTTGCTAAGGGAGGAGGAGGAGGAGGAGGAGGGAAGGGGGGCTGCGTACAGATTCAAAGAATGATTTGCTGCATAGGAGATAAAAACATGACGTGGCATCCCCATCAAAAACGAACATGCATGAATAAATGCATCATGTAGGCATGACTAAACACACACACACACACACACATCCTGGCTACTGAGGGTATAGTGTTTCAGCACGCACACACACACACTCACACAGCTTGCCTACTGAGGGTATAGTGTTTCAAAACACATACACACACACACAGCTTGCCTCCGTTTCATTTTTAGACACTGCAGTGTAACTATAAGCTCGTCCTTACACGGACATGTCTGACGGCTCCACAGATATGTAATTCCGCTAAAAGCATCTATAAATAACACTACCTCTCTGCTCTTCCTCTCCAACTCTTCTTCCCACTCCAATTCCAGTGGGGGGCTGGTGGGAGGAGCTACAGGAGGATGGGCTCATTGTAAAGGCTGAAATTTGAAGGAACGGATCGGAGTCAAACATGTGGTTTCCATATGTTTGAAGTGTTTGATACCATTCCGTGTATTCTATTCCAACCATTACCACGAGCACGTCCTCCTGTAGCTCCTCCCACCAGCTTCCATTGGCTTAGGCCTCATAGATCGATTGTGAAGGCGCACAAATGAAGTAGTTCATGGATAAATGGTGAGCATCACTCTCTCTCACTCTATCAATCAGTTTCAGTTCACTAAACAAGGACTATAAAATACAACCTAGCCTTATACGGCTTGTTCTACTTCCTACATCTGAGTGTATGCACAGTTGAAGTTGGAAGTTTACATACACTTAGGTTGGAGTCATTAAAACTTGTTTTTCAACCACTCCACAAATTTCTTGTTAACAAACTATAGTTTTGGCAAGTTGGTTAGGACATCTACTTTATGCATGACACAAGTAATTTTTCCAACAATTGTTTACAGACAGATTATTTCACTTATAATTCACTGTATCACAATTCCAGTGGGTCAGAAGTTTACATACACTAAGTTGACTGTGCCTTTAAACAGCTTGGAAAATTACAGAAAATGATGTCATGGCTTTAGAAGCTTATGATAGGCTAATTGACATTATTTGAGTCAATTGGAGGTGTACCTGTGGATGTATTTCAAGGCCTACCTTCAAACTCAGTGCCTCTTTGCTTGACATCATGGGAAAATCAAAAGAAATCAGCCAAGACCTCAGACAAAATATTGTAGACCTCCACAAGTCTGGTTCATCCTTGGGAGCAATTTCCAAATGCCTGAAGGTACCACGTTCATCTGTACAAACAATAGTACGCAAGTATAAACACCATGAGACCACGCAGCCATCATACCGCTCTGGAGATGAACGTACTTTGGTGCGAAAAGTGCAAATCAATCCCAGAACAACAGCAAAGGACCTTGTGAAGATGCTGGAGGAAACAGGAAAAAAAGTATCTATATCCACAGTAAAACAAGTCCTATACCGACATAATCTGAAAGGCCGCTCAGCAAGGAAGAAGCCACTGCTCCAAAACCGCCATAAAAAAGCCAGACTATGGTTTGCAACTGCACATGGGGACAAATATCATACTATTTGGAGAAATGTCCTCTGGTCTGATGAAACAAAAATAGAACTGTTTGGCCATAATGACCATCGTTATGTTTGGAGGAAAAAGGGGGAGGCTTGCAAGCCGAAGAACACCGTCCCAACCGTGAAGCACAGGGGTGGCAGCATCATGTTGTGGGGGTGCTTTGCTGCAGGAGGGACTGGTGCACTTCACAAAATAGATGGCATCATGAGGAGAAAAATTATGAGTATATATTGAAGCAACATCTCATGACATCAGCCAGGAAGTTAAAGCTTGGTCGTAAATGGGTCTTACAAATGGACAATGACCCCAAGCATACTTCCAAAGTTGTGGCAAAATCGCTTAAGGACAACAAAGTCAAGGTATTGGAGTGGCCATCACAAAGCCCAAACCACAATCCTATTGAACATTTCTGGGCAGAACTGAAGAAGCGTGTGCGAGCAAGGAGGCCTACAAACCTGACTCAGTTACACCAGCTCTGTCAGGAGGAATAGGCCAAAATTCACCCAACTCTTGTGGGAAGCTTGTGGAAGGCTACCCGAAACATTTGACCCAAGTTAAACAATTTAAAGGCAATGCTACCAAATACTAATTGAGTGTATGTAATCTTCTGACCTACTGGGAATGTGATGAAAGAAATAAAAACATGTCACATTCTTAAAATAAAGTGTTGATCCTAACATTGTGTGGTGATCTGAATTTTTACTCGGATTAAATGTCAGGAATTGTGAAAAACTGAGTTTAAATGTATTTGGCTCATGTAATGTCTTTATGTTAGTCGTGTCTGCATCCTTAATCACGCATGGAACATTTCCTAACAGATTATAAAGTATTCTATTTTATTGGCCCCACTGCTTTCTTGACCTCTGTTCCCTCCATTCACCCCTCCTTTCTTAGCCATTATTAACCCCTTTCCGGCTGTAAGAGAAGTTGATAGTATGCAAGCCGAAGGCTAAGCGTATGTTGCCAAACATTTCGCCAGTTCCTAATGAGGTTTCCATTAATCACTTTAAGCCTATCTTTCTCCCTCATGCAATCATTCATTATTGATGAGGGGAGCACAAACTCAGACTAGGGGAGGAAAGAGATCAATTATGGTAAAAACAACCAGAGAGACACTGGGGGTTAAAAATAGAGGGAAGTAGTTTAAGGTGTCAGGGGCCTCGAGAAAATAACTATGAGAGTTAGACAGGTAGTTGAAGGTGGTGGTGGTGGGGGGGGGGGACCAAGTAGTAGGACCAAGTTCAGGAGTATCCAGAGGTGAGGTGATTTGGGCCTCTCTGATGGTTATGAGATCCAGGTTTAGTGGTGTGAGGCTCTGAATGACATTTATTAAACAATGGAAATGTCTCTGAAATGATACCCAAGGTTGTTTATTCTTCCAATCATAAAACAAAGTCCTCTCATTGATCCCGGAGATCTACCTGTAAGCCTATGACAAGATCTCATTTGACAGAGAATGAGAGATGGAGGGAAGAAAGGAGAGAGGGAGGTGAGGGATGGATGGATAAACAGTCATGCAAAACGGAAGGCTCGTGTTACCGCATGTAGATTAGCCTCGGAGTGATATCTCATTACAGATATTATACACAGAGGAACTAGCTGAACCTTAATAATTCATTTGTTTGTTAATTAAAGAAGGGATAGACAAGGAACTCACGATGGGCCCGATTCAGACTTCAGATAAGTAAACTTAACATGGACTTAAGTCGATAAAAATAGTTTAGTGCCCCTTCTGAGGATACAATAGTCCCTTTTCCAGTACACAACACACTGACGTCACGCACATAAACTCAAAACAAACAAAAAAGTCCCTTTTTCAGGACCCTGTCTTTCAAAGATAATTCGTAAAAATCTAAATAACTTCACAGATCTTCGTTGTAAAGTGGTTTAAACACTGTTTCCCGTGCTTGTTCAATGAACCATAAACAATTAATGAACATGCACCTGTGGAACGGTCATTAAGACACTAACAGCTTACAGACGGTAGGCAATTAAGGTCACAGTTATGAAAACTTAAGAGGCCTTTCTACGGACTCTGAATAACACCAAAATAAAGATGTCCAGGGTCCCTGCTCATCTGTGTGAAAATGCCTTAGGCATGCTGCAAGGAGGCATGAGGACTGCAGATGTAGCCAGGGCAATAAATTGCAATGTCTGAACTGTGAGATGCCTAAGACCGCGCTACAGGGAGACAGGACGGACAGCTGATCGTCCTCGCAGTGGCAGACCACGTGTAACAACACCTGCACAGGATAGGTACATCCGAACATCACACCTGCGGGACAGGTACAGGATGGCAACAACAACTGCCTGAGTTACACCAGGAATGCACAATCCCTCCATCAGTGCTCAGACTGTCTGCAATAGGCTGAGAGATGCTGGACTGAGGGCTTGTAGGCCTGTTGTAAGGCAGGTCCTCACCAGACATCACCGGCAATAATGTTGCCTATGGGCACAAACCCACCGTCGCTGGACCAGACAGGACTGGCAAAAAGTGCTCTTCACTGACAAGTCGCGTTTTTGTCTCACCAGGGGTGATGGTCGGATTTGCGTTTATCGTCGAAGAATGAGATTTACACCGAGGCCTGTACTCTGGAGCGGGATCAATTTGGAGGTGGAGGGTCCGTCACGGTCTGGGGCGATGTGTCACAGCATCATCGGACTGAGCTTGTTGTCATTGCAGGCAATCTCAACGCTGTGCGTTACAGGGAAGACATCCTCCTCCCTCATGTGGTACCCTTCCTACAGGCTCATCCTGACATGACCCTCCAGCATGACAATGCCACCAGCCATACTGCTCGTTCTGTGTGTGATATCCTGCAAGACAGGAATGTCAGTGTTCTGCCATGGCCAGCGAAGAGCCCGGATCTCAATCCCATTGAGCACGTCTGGGACCTGTTGGATCGGAGGGTGAGGGTGAGGGCTAGGGCCATTCCCCCCAGAAATGTCCGGGAACTTGCAGGTGTCTTGGTGTTAGAGAGGGGATAACATCTCACAGCAAGAACTGGCAAATCTGGTGCAGTCCATGAAGAGGAAATGCACTGCAATACTTAATGCAGCTGGTGGACAGCTGGTGTTACTTTTGATTTTGAACCCCCTTTGTTCAGGGACACATTATTCCATTTCAGTTAGTCACATGTCTGTGGAACTTGTTCAGTTTATGTCTCAGTTGTTGAATCTTGTTATGTTCATACAAATATTTACACATGTTAAGTTTGCTGAAAATGAACACAGTTGACAGTGAGAGGACGTTTATTTTTTTATGTGTTTATGTGCGCGACTCTTTGCGGCAGAAAGAAAGTCATCGCCATCTGCGCCCATTCAACATAGTCTAGATTGATGTTTTTATTACTTCTAAATAAAATAACTTTTTAGGGTTCTCATATAGTTACATTGATGTTTTGATTTTTGCTTAAACCGTCGCTAAGATTATATTCGGTTGTGATTTTTGCAAAATAACTATTTTGGATGCAACAGTTGTTAGCTAGAATGCTAACGCTAATTGATATAGGCTGTAGCAAAAGCTAGAATGCTAACGCTAATTGATATAGGCTGTAGCAAAAGCTAGAATGCTAACGCTAGAATGCTAACGCTAATTGATATAGGCTGTAGCAAAAGCTAGAATGCTAACACTAATTGATATAGGCTGTAACAAAAGCTAGAATGCTAACGCTCATTGATATAGGCTGTAGCAAAAGCTAGAATGCTAACGCTAATTGATATAGGCTGTAGCAAAAGCTAGAATGCTAACGCTCATTGATATAGGCTGTAGCAAAAGCTAGAATGCTAACACTAATTGATATAGGCTGTAGCAAAAGCTAGAATGCTAACGCTCATTGATATAGGCTGTAGCAAAAGCTAGAATGCTAACACTAATTGATATAGGCTGTAGCAAAAGCTAGAATGCTAACGCTCATTGATATAGGCTGTAGCAAAAGCTAGCCAAAGAGCCATTTTGCTGGTTGAAGTTGAAGAAGTGTTTTTTAAAGTATAATGCAGTTGATTTACAATGACACAAACATTAAGCATGACATTCAAACGAGCCATAAAATCGAATTATAATCCATAAGAACTCCAGCTTGTTCTGCCACCAACTTGCGCACATCGCCCCTTGTGCAGCAATGTTTGAAAATAGTAATAGACTTGTAATACCACATGTGTAAATTATGTAATACACAAGCGTATACATATCCAGCACCAAATATTGAAAGTGTTTAACAGATGTTGTATTTTTTCATATCGTACTGTGGTATAGGCTGGTAGCTCCTCGCGTATCAAGCTTAAAAGTGTCAGAGATAGAAGGCTGAAACAATGTCTGGGTTATAATCCTAACACATAACACACACTTCCCGCTAATACACACCACACTCACTTGTTCCTGCTCACACACACAGCACACACAGAGACACACATGATCAGGTGGTGCTCTCTCAGTAACTCAGCCCCACCTTGACCCTCTGCTCTCATCTGAACCCCTATCTGACCTGTTAGTTCTACAAAAAATAATTGATCAGGGATTATGGATTTTAATCAATGATTTCTTAAATGCAGCTCTTAATCTTTTAAAGCTCATTCTCCTTTGTGGTCACCAGCGTGAGAATGAAGTGTAGGGTGGACATTGTTTGAACGCCCTCCAGTGGACTGAAGGAGAACAACAGTCTTAATGCACCAGAGTCAAGTTCCAACAGCAGCCAGACAGTTCAATATCTGCATGTTCACAAACAGCAATTTGTGCGATCGATCTGTAGAACCACTACACTGTGGAGGTAATGCAACACATTTTTATTATAGATGACACAAGATGACGCCGACAGACACAGTCACCCTGTTACTCGCTCCTAGCCAACGTTGTCAGTCATCACTAGCCAGCCTCCGGCCCAGGGCCTTGCCATGAACCTAAGACACTGTTATTAGCTGGCTACCATCCGGTACTCTACCCTGCACCTTAGAGACGGCTGCCCTATGTACAAAGAGTCATTGAACATGGGTCACTTTAATAATATTTACAAACTGTTGAACCCACTTTACATGTATGCTGAACAAAAATATAAATGCAACATGCAACAATTTCAAAAATGATGCTGAGTTACAGTTCATATCAGGAAATCAGTCAATTCAAATAAATTCATTAGGCCCTAATCTATGGATTTCACATGACTGGGCAGGGGAGCAGCCATGGGGTGGGCCTGGTGTGTCTATACACACCATTATACTGTATATAATGGTGTGTATAGACTGTATGGACAGTATATGAATAGAACAGGTGTATACAGCAGTAGTTATATAGGATGAGCCATGACTAGAATACAGTATATGCATATAAAGTGGGTAAAACAGTATGAAAACATTATTAAAGTGACCAGTGTTGAATGACTCTATGTACATAGGGCAGCCGTCTCTAAGGTGCAGGGTGGAGTACCGGGTGGTAGCTGGCAAGAACAGTGACTAAGGCTAATGGTGACTGTTTAACTGATGGCCTGGAGATAAAAGCTGTTTACCAGTCTCTCGGTCCCAGCTTTAATCCACCTGTACAGTCTCCACCTTCTAGATGGCAGTGGGGTGAACAGGCTGTGGCTCAGGTGGCGGAGGTCCTCGATGATCTTCTTGGCCTTCCCGTAACACCTGGTGCTGTAGATGTCCCGGAGGGCAGGCAGTGTGCCCCTGGTGATGTGCTGGGTTGTCTGCATCACCCTCTAGAGAGCCCTGCGGTTGCGGGCAGTACAGTACTATGCATCTGTAGAAGTTCTTGAGGGTTTTTGGGGCCAAGCTGAATTTCTTCAGCTTCCTGAGGATGATATTATATTGTTATTGTATTGCTACACTCTTAGAAAAAAAGTGTAGTAAAAGGGTTCTTCAATTGTCCCTATACGAGAACCCATTTTGGTTCCACGTAGAACGCTCTGTGGGCCGATTTTTTTTCTTGAGTGTCAGGGGGCCGCAACATAATTACAAATCATTTGTAGACTGCAAATTGACCGTAAGAAGCCCAAATAGAATTTGACTAAAACATAATAATTTCAAACCTTGCTTACATTTGTATACTGTCACATATATCTCCCTATTATGTGTGGGAATACTTTGGAAGAGATTTCCAGAATTAAAATCACTTGGAGCGAATTTGCCGGTGTTTTTACAGTCTTAAAAAATGAAAAAGTAATATTGTAAGAAAACATGGGGGGGCGGAGGTGTTGTTGCCTACCTTCAGCACCTGGGGGTTGGCCCGTCAGGAAGTCTAGGATCCATTTGCATGGGGGGGACCCAGGGCCCTGAGCTTAGTGATGAGCTTGGAGGGCATTATGATGTTGAAGCCTGAGCTGTAGTCGATGAACAGCCTTCTTACATAGGTATTTCTCTCGTCCAGGGCTGTATGCAGTATAATGGCGATTGCGTCGTCCGTCAATCTGTTGGGACTGTATGCGAATTGTAGTGGGTCTTTCACAATGACAGAAGTGAGTGCTCCGGGGCGACAGTCATTTAATTAGTTCAGTTACCTTCGCTTTCTTGGGTACAGGAACAAGGGTGGACATCTTGAAGAGAGTGGAGACAAGAGACTGGGATATGGAGAGATGTAATATGTCCGTAAACACTCCAGCCAGTTTGTCTGCACATGCTCTGAGGACGCGGCTTGGGATGCCGTCTGGGCCGGCAACGCTTAAATGTCTTACGCACATCGGCCACGGAGAACGAGAGCACACAGTCCCCGTGAGCGTCAAGGGCCTGCGTTGGTGGCTCGATGTTGTTGTCCTGGAAGCGGGCGAAGGTGTTCCGCTTGTCCGAAGGCGGGGGTGTCGGTGTCGGTGACATGGCTGGCTTTCCCTTTGTCATTTGTGATTATCATCTCATGTTTGAGCTGTTGAATTGCAACCACAGCTGGTCTCTTTATACACGTCCATGTTCCCAATCACCTTGTCGTGGTTAAATGCGGTGGTTCGCGCCTTTCAGTTTTGTGCGATGGCTGCCATCTACCCACGGTTTTGGTTTGGATAAGTTCCAATCGTCACAGTGGGAACAATATCCTTAATGCACATTCTGATGAAGCCAGTCACCGATGTGTATACGTCGATACTATTCTCAAAGGCGATCGGGGACATTTTCCAGTCTGCGTGATCAAAACAATCTAGAAGCATAGATTCCGATTGGTCACACCAACAGACCTTACCAAGGGGTGCTTCCTGCTTAAGTTTCTGCATATAGGTAGGGAGGAGCAGAATGGAGGCGTGATCTGATTTGCCGATGTATATACTCCGCTATTAAAATGTAAAATACACTGTAAAACACTGTCATCTTACTATATACACACTTTTTAGATAATTATAGTAGGAAATTGTCATTTCATTCTTTGGCCATGTCCATTTGTAAGGGAAAGAATGTCATGTTTAAGGTGCTTTTCAATTCGCTTTTCCATGTGGCTTCCTTCAGAATCCTCTGGCATGTGCTCTCTTTAAACACAAAACACCCACATATTCCATGGAAACATATTTACAGGAAATGTTCATAAATGACAAAACCGTGAACAATAGTCAAGTGTTAGTGAATAGGATGATGACATTGCAGTTTCTCTCACACGTTCTCTACATTGTTCCACTTTCTTGTCTTTGGTTCTCAGTGTTCTCTGACAGTTCTTACCGGGTCTCTCATACCTCCGGGTCGGGGCTAATAATGATAAGAGGCTCACGGTTTCTCCCTTTGAGGATTGGCCAGGGGTTGAAGTAGGGGAACACCGGCTCTGTGAACGTGGCGTCGGAGAAGGTGAACAGGTGACTCATATCCCCTGCATCGTAAAACGCCACCACACCCCTACCGTAGTCAAGGTACACCCCTACCCTCCTGGGGGGTCGAGGGGGGTGCAACAGGCTCTCCTCGTGGTTGGTGCAGGCCTCGTACTCGCTCCCTTCCCGCCCCTCTCTTAACACCAGGGTCCAGAAGCCGTCGTCGGGACACAGGCTGATCTCATCCTTCCTGTTGACCGAGGCGGCCGCCACCCCCAGCCCCCAGGCCGTCTTGGTGCCCACCTCAACCACCCAGTAGTGTTGCCCTGAGGCGAGGGCCTGGCTTCCCAGGACAATGTTGTAGCGCGTGAAGCGCTCAGGGTTGTTGGGCAGGTTGGGCTGGATGTCCCCGACACTGACCTGGGTGCAGCACGTGGACACCCACAGCCTGGGGTAGGCGGTGTCTGGGTTTAGAGTCACCGCTGTCACACCTGGGAAGAGACAGAGGATTTGGAATACGATAGAAAGGACAGGCTGTATGCGGTCAACATATTGGTGTGGTTGGATACTGTCGTGTGACAGTCAGGTTTGATAGAATGCAATCAGATGGATCCTGTGGTGGAATGTTGTCAGATATGTGAGCGCTGTCGTCTAATGGAGTTTAGTGTGGACTATATGTGGTCAGGTGCGGTCTAACTACATTTTGCTGTGGTTTTACCTGGCTGAAGGACAGCGCTCATCCTCCTCCAGGTGCGGTACTGCAGTGGTCCCAGGAACTCCCCCTCCGGCAGATCCACACACACCTCCGGGGGTCGCTCAAACATAACCTCCGCTCTGAGAGAGCGAGACGGATGAAGAGAGAGAGTTTTTTTCCCAGAGTTCCCAGTGGTTCTGAACATGGCCTTAGTCTCGGCGGAGGGAGGGAAAGAGCAGCAGAGGGTCCGCCTCCCCCGGTCCCTGCTCCCTCCTTCCTTTCCTCCAGTGAGACTGACCAGAACAGGGGACACCGTCATCCACCTGATGGTGAAACTCGAGTCGCATCGAGGCTACTCACTCATTGCAGCTGCAGCGCAAGTGGAAGTGCGGAAAAGCGTTGTTTTATGTTTTGTCATAGCGTTGAATAAAACCAGTGACAGGGCTGAATAATTTATTTGACATGAACTCACTCATTAAAAAGCAGCTCTTTGCTGTATTCTTTGACAGTCTCTCCCTGGTCATGGTTTTAAAAGTTATTGAATCTTATGTAGGCTAGTATCAAACTTTGCTGTGCCCGGGGTCATGGATGTTCTGTAGGTCATGGAAGTTTTGCGAGCTATCCGATTGGCCAACGCAGTAGCCGTATTCAATTTAGCCACAGATCTCGCGGTCTGGCAGGTAGGCCAAGTTTGTATTTTCAGACAAATGAAATGGTTCAAAATGGGAACACTTTGCCTGCCCGGTGCGCAGGGCTTCTGAATCAAGTGGAACTACCGCCAACAGCGCAACACAAATAGGAAAAAAAAGGAGTGCAAGCCTTTATCGTGGGCTTTTCTACAGAAATGTTTGGTGATCGACTAGGAATGCCTTGAAGATCGTCCGGTTGACGACCACTGCCTTACAGTATGAATAAATAATGTTGAAAAAGTGCGAGGAACATTGGGTTACTGTTTTTTTTATCATGTGAAGTCATGTGGATATGACACAGATCTATGAACTGTAGCATCAGATAAGAACCATGGATTATTTCACTTACCCTCCGATAAAATCCTTGATTCCCTGAAAGAAAGAATGACAGCGATGAGGCCCTGCTGAGACATCCACACACTCTTCTCCTCAAAAACTTCAACCGTTTCTTTCTGTTTTCGTTTTCACTCTCCCTCTATTTCTTTACCCCCCCCCACCCACCCTTAACCCCTCTCCCTTCCTCCTCTACAATCTATTTTCTCTCTTTGTTCCTATATCCATTACAGTCCCTTTCTCTTCCCCCCTCTCTCCACTCCTTTTCTTTCCCCTTCCTCCCTCCTCTCCTCTCTCATCTCACCCGGAGTTGTGCCGGGTTCTCATTCTCTCGGAGTTTGACGCGGAGCTGGTCGGCAGTTTGCTCTAACTGGACGATTTGCTCTGTGGTGTGTTTGAGGACCTCCTCCAACTGGTTGAGCCTATTTTCCTTCTCCCGCCGCAGACTCTCCTTCACTCTCTCCTCCTCCTGGAGAAGGAACTCCCTCAGACGTCCAAACTCTGCACTCACCTGCTCCTCTATGTCCCCAGCTCGCTCCTGACGTAGGGAAGGGCAGAGAAAATGTTACAGACTGGGTTGGAATCCATCTTTGGAGACTGTGTTGGACCACTGAGCTTCAGTCAGGAGGTTAGCTCTGGGAGCTAACACGAGCTTGTTTCATTTTATTTCCACTTCAAAGGATACAACTAAGTCAATTAAGAGGAAATTCTTACAAGAGGTGGCGACAGCAGTGATATAAAACAATGCAAAAAAAACAAAGACATCACGAAACACAATGAGACAGACACACGGCAACAGCACATTCAGTGATAACGGAGGCAGGAGATAAACACATATTGATTCAAATCTCGTGATTCAAATCACTTGATTCAAATCTCATGATTCGAATCTCAGTTCTCAGAAACGGTCACTCGTCACATGAACACCTAACCACCTCCGCTGCATAGACACACACACACACACACACACACACACACACACACACACACACACACACTTGCCACATCGGTGACGTGGTAGCTAGATCGTTGACACACATCCTTGCTCATACCCACTTCCTGTTCCCCACAGAGAGACAGAGGGAAGTGAAAGAACAAGTGATTGGAGGAGAGAAAGTGTTTCAGTGTGTGACAGACAGACACAGGGCATGCCTCCTTAATGGGGTCCGGATGTCTGTGCTGTGCTCATCTTCAACGCAGGCCTCCACCGACATCGTACACATTCGGTATCTACCTCACACACACACAAACACACACACACACACACACACACACACACACACACACACACACACACACACACACACACACACACACACACACACACACACACAGTAAAGCCTGAACATTTATCTTGTGAGGTGAAGCCTGTGTCAGAACAGAGAGGGAGAGACCTGGGACAATCCTACATGTTATGATTGATCTTATCGGTACGAACTAAGGCGTGTATTTTACCTAATTCTGTGTGTGTTTACATTAAGGGTGTGATAATGTGTGTGTGTGTGTGTGTGTGTGTGTGTGTGTGTGTGTGTGTGTCTGCACTGTGTGTGAGAGAAAGAATGGGTAATCCCGTAATCAGAGTCATAATCCCAGCGTCATTGTGCATTAGACATTCACAACTGTCCAATAACGACGTTACCACCTGTAACAACATAATCACATTGACAAACTCTGTATAATTAAACTCATTTGAATGTGCCTGGGTGAGACAACGCACTAGAGTGTTGACTGGCCACTAGAAACGTTTCAAGGATGATGGGCACTGTAAATGAGAAGCCTCTCACTGACAGCACGCACGCACGTGCGCGCACACACACACACACACACACACACAGTCTGCATCGCGCAGTCTGCATCGCGCAGACAGGAAAAAACATCTTTCTGGTAAAAAGAGGGGCGGGGGCGTATGCCTTATGACTAACGTGACATGGTGCGATGAAAGAAACATACAGGAACTCAAATCCTTCTGTTCACCTGATTTAGAATTCCTCACAATCAAATGTAGACCGCATTATCTACCAAGAGAATTCTCTTCGATTATAATCACAGCCGTATATATCCCCCCCCAAGCAGACACATCGATGGCTCTGAACGAACTTTATTTAACTCTCTGCAAACTGGAAACAATTTATCCGGAGGCTGCATTCATTGTAGCTGGGGATTTTAACAAGGCTAATCTGAAAACAAGACTCCCCAAATTTTATCAGCATATCGATTGCGCAACCAGGGGAGGAAAGACCTTGGACCATTGTTACTCTAACTTCCGCGACGCATATAAGGCCCTGCCCCTCCCCCCTTTCGGAAAAGCTGACCACGACTCCATTTTGTTGATCCCTGCCTACAGACAGAAACTAAAACAAGAGGCTCCCACGCTGAGGTCTGTCCAACGCTGGTCCGACCAAGCTGACTCCACACTCCAAGACTGCTTCCATCACGTGGACTGGGAGATGTTTCGTATTGCGTCAGATAACAACATTGACGAATACGCTGATTCGGTGTGCGAGTTCATTAGAACGTGCGTTGAAGATGTCGTTCCCATAGCAACGATTAAAACATTCCCTAACCAGAAACCGTGGATTGATGGCAGCATTCGTGTGAAACTGAAAGCGCGAACCACTGCTTTTAATCAGGGCAAGGTGTCTGGTAACATGACCGAATACAAACAGTGCAGCTATTCCCTCCGCAAGGCTATCAAACAAGCTAAGCGCCAGTACAGAGACAAAGTAGAATCTCAATTCAACGGCTCAGACACAAGAGGCATGTGGCAGGGTCTACAGTCAATCACGGACTACAGGAAGAAACCCAGCCCAGTCACGGACCAGGATGTCTTGCTCCCAGGCAGACTAAATAACTTTTTTGCCCGCTTTGAGGACAATACAGTGCCACTGACACGGCCTGCAACGAAAACATGCGGTCTCTCCTTCACTGCAGCCGAGGTGAGTAAGACATTTAAACGTGTTAACCCTCGCAAGGCTGCAGGCCCAGATGGCATCCCCAGCCGCGCCCTCAGAGCATGCGCAGACCAGCTGGCCGGTGTGTTTACGGACATATTCAATCAATCCCTATACCAGTCTGCTGTTCCCACATGCTTCAAGAGGGCCACCATTGTTCCTGTTCCCAAGAAAGCTAAGGTAACTGAGCTAAATGACTACCGCCCCGTAGCACTCACATCCGTCATCATGAAGTGCTTTGAGAGACTAGTCAAGGACCATATCACCTCCACCCTACCTGACACCCTAGACCCACTCCAATTTGCTTACCGCCCAAATAGGTCCACAGACGATGCAATCTCAACCACACTGCACACTGCCCTATCCCATCTGGACAAGAGGAATACCTATGTGAGAATGCTGTTCATCGACTACAGCTCGGCATTCAACACCATAGTACCCTCCAAGCTCGTCATCAAGCTCGAGACCCTGGGTCTCGACCCCGCCCTGTGCAACTGGGTACTGGACTTCCTGACGGGCCGCCCCCAGGTGGTGAGGGTAGGCAACAACATCTCCTCCCCGCTGATCCTCAACACTGGGGCCCCACAAGGTTGCGTTCTGAGCCCTCTCCTGTACTCCCTGTTCACCCACGACTGCGTGGCCACGCACGCCTCCAACTCAATCATCAAGTTTGCGGACGACACAACAGTGGTAGGCTTGATTACCAACAACGATGAGACGGCCTACAGGGAGGAGGTGAGGGCCCTCGGAGTGTGGTGTCAGGAAAACAACCTCACACTCAACGTCAACAAAACTAAGGAGATGATTGTGGACTTCAGGAAACAGCAGAGGGAACACCCCCCTATCCACATCGATGGAACAGTAGTGGAGAGGGTAGCAAGTTTTAAGTTCCTCGGCATACACATCACAGACAAACTGAATTGGTCCACTCACACAGACAGCATCGTGAAGAAGGCGCAGCAGCGCCTCTTCAACCTCAGGAGGCTGAAGAAATTCGGCTTGTCACCAAAAGCACTCACAAACTTCTACAGATGCACAATCGAGAGCATCCTGGCGGGCTGTATCACCGCCTGGTATGGCAACTGCACCGCCCTCAACCGTAAGGCTCTCCAGAGGGTAGTGAGGTCTGCACAACGCATCACCGGGGGCAAACTACCTGCCCTCCAGGACACCTACACCACCCGATGTCACAGGAAGGCCATAAAGATCATCAAGGACATCAACCACCCGAGCCACTGCCTGTTCACCCCGCTATCATCCAGAAGGCGAGGTCAGTACAGGTGCATCAAAGCTGGGACCGAGAGACTGAAAAACAGCTTCTATCTCAAGGCCATCAGACTGTTAAACAGCCACCACTAACACTGAGTGGCTGCTGCCAACACACTGACACTGACTCAACTCCAGCCACTTTAATAATGGGAATTGATGGGAAATGATGTAAATATATCACTAGCCACTTTAAACAATGCTACCTTATATAAATGTTACTTACCCTACATTATTCATCTCATACGCATACGTATATACTGTACTCTATATCATCGACGGTATCCTTATGTAATACATGTATCACTAGCCACTTTATACTATACTATGCCACTTTGTTTACATACTCATCTCATTGTACATACTGTACCCGATACCATCTACTGTATCTTGCCTATGCTGCTCTGTACCATCACTCATTCATATATCCTTATGTACATATTCTTTATCCCCTTACACTGTGTACAAGACAGTAGTTTTGGAATTGTTAGTTAGATTACTTGTTATTACTGCATTGTCGGAACTAGAAGCACAAGCATTTCGCTACACTCGCATTAACATCTGCTAACCATGTGTATGTGACAAATAAAATTTGATTTGATTTGATTTGACACACAGTCAGTCAGTATACCTTGATGAGCATGATCTTGTTGTTGGTCTGGACCTGACAGAGAGAAGCCTGTTCAGTCTGGATCATTACTCTCTCCAGGGCTATGGACAGCTTGTCCTGCAGAAGAGGAAGAAGAAAAACAGGTTACACACACACACACACACACACACACACACACACAGCTTGAAGTTATGCGAGTTGAACTGGTAAACAATGTTTTCCGTTATACGGAGATTCATTGAATTAGGCCTAACTCTCTTGTCAATTTAAGATGTACTGTTTTGGATCCTTTGTAGTCTGACAACAAGCTCAATGTGACTCATATGACCAGAGGGCCTTTCCAACTAACTGGCTTCATTTCAACAAGTTACCCAAATGAACCCCCCAAAAGTTACAATGTAGATGGATAAGATTTGTGAAAACAGTGTGGTGACTGAGGTATGTCACCAAATATCCAAAGCAAATATAAAAGGTTAAATATGTCTGGGAACTAAGGCTTGACACCAGAACGCCGAATTCCTCTCGAGCTCCAAGTATAGGCTACATCAACACTGACTTGTGTCTGCTTATGTCTCGCGCTCTAGCCTGTTAAAGACTCAATTATCTTGGGTCCACATTTATCTTACAAGACTTAAAATATATGACTGAATAGTAACTTTGTGAACTTGGCTCAGTTTGAGATTTGAAGACAGATTCTGCCACAATTTATTCATTCCAATGCGTCAGGTCCCTGTGTCATGATGTACGAACCCGGCTAACTTATATGTATTCCAAACACCTACATACGTAGATACATAAATAGTAAAATAGTGTTGTAAAAGTGTTACCTTGTAGTTCTCGAACGCCTCGTTGATGGGGATGACATTGTGCGTCTTGTGGTCTCGGGACATCCCGCACACCAGGCAGATCGCGAGCTGATCATCCTCACAGAATAGCTTCAACTTCTCCTCGTGCTCCTCGCACCGGTCTGACTCGAGGCGAGGAGAGAAATCAGGTAAACTGAACCCGGAGCTGGGCATAATGCCCCCCCGTTGCCGTTCTTCAGTATCCTCCTGTGAGCTCTCCTGGTCTCCGGGTTTCCCATCCATGGCTCGAGCTCTCCTCACGCTGTCCACGACGTTACACAGAAGCGAGTTGGGGCGCAGCTTCGGAGCGCATGTCTTTCGGCACTTCGGGCAGGTCGGGTGTTCATCGTACTTGGCCTCCCAGCACTGCGTAATGCACACGCGACAGAAGTGGTGTCCGCACTCGAGGATCACCGGCTCACGGAAGAGCTCGAGGCACACTGGACAGGTGAGCTCGCTATGTAGCTCCTCAAGCGTGCTGGCGTCAGTAGCCATTCCGAGCCGTCTGCATACTGAAAGGATAGCGGGTTGCGCTCAGAAAGTAGCTGACTGCAGCACGGGAAAAGTTCACTCTTCCGTATGTGAGAAGGCGACAAGGGTGCGGTCTGTCTGAGACAGAAGACTCCTCTGTTTTCACGGAAGAGGGTGAAGAAGTGCAAATCAAATCAACGTTTATTGGTCGTGTACACAGTTTTGCGTGTGCAGCGAAATGCTTGTTTCGAGATCCAACAATGCAGAAACATCCAACAATACAATAACAATACACACATAATCCAATATAAAGGAAGATATATCAGAATGAGCAATGTCAGAGTCCGGAATATAAATACATTTATACTCATTTTATGAGGTACACCCCCCTGTAGCCATGAAGGGATGCACCTGGTCAACAACAATGCTCATATAGCTGTGGCATTCCCCACACCATTACACCACTGCCACCAGCCTGTACCGTTGACACCGGGCAGGATGGGGCCATGGACTGCCATCAGCATGACGCAACACGAACTGGGATTCGTCGGACCAGGCAATGTTTTTCCCCTCCTCAGTTGTCCAGTGTTGGTGATTGGACCCCATTACGGTCTTCTGCTGGAATAGGCCATCCGTGACAAAGACTGGCAAGTTCCGAGTGACTGAGGTCCTGGATGATCTTCTTGGCCTTCCTGTGACACCTGGTGTGTCGATGTCCAGGAGGGCAGGCATTGTGTCCCCGATAATGTGTTGTGTTGACCGCACCACCCTCTGGAGAGCCCTGCAGTTGTGGACGGTGCAGTTGCAGTACCAGGCGGTGATACAGCGCGACAGGATGCTCTCGATGCTGCATCTGTTGAAGTTTGTGAGGGTCTTCGGCGCCAAGCCTAATTTCCTCAGCCTCCTGAGGTTAAAGAGGTGCTGCTGCGCCTTCCTCGCCATGCTGTTAGTGTGAAGGGACCATTTCAGGTCCTCGGTGATGTGCACGCTAGGGAACTTAAAGCTTTTGACCCTCTCCACTGCGGCTCTGTCGATGTGGATGGGAGACGGGGGCGTGCTCCCCTCTGCTGGCTCCAGTAGTCCATGATCAGCACCTTTGTTTTGTTGCCGTTGAAGGAGAGGTTATTTTCCTGGCACCTCTTCACCAGGTCTGTCACCTCCACCAGGTCTGACACCTCTCCACCAGGTCTGTCACCTCTCCACCAGGTCTGTCACCTCCACTAGGTCTGTCACCTCCACCAGGTCTGTCACCTCCTTTCTGTAGGCGGTCTTGTCATTGCTGGTAATCAGGCCTACCACTTGGTCGGCAAACATGATGATTGAGTTGGAGACGTGCATGGCCACGCAGTAATGGGTGAACAGGGAGTACAGGAAGGGGAAGTCTAAGACCCAGTTGCACAGGGAGGGAGTTCAGACCCAGGGCTTAGTGATGAGATTGGAGGCCACTATGGTGTTGAATGCTGAGCTGTAGTCGATGAAAAGCATTATTACATAGGTATTCCTCTTGTCCAGGTGGGATAGGGCTGTGTGCGCGATTGCGTTGTCCTGGATCTGTTGGGGCAGTATGTACAAGCCTCACCTTTTCAAGGCAGTGTTCTGGAACATTGCCTCTACATGTCCACAGAGCCCTGTAGGCAGAGGCGTAGAGAACCAGGTATTGCTCTGGCCCAGTTCCATTTAGGTTCCTGGCTCCTACTTTTATGCACCCCCTGAAGCACTGTTTATTATCTATGCATAGTCACTTTACCTCTACCTACATGTACATATTACCTCAACTAACCAGTGCCACTGCACTTTGACTCTACTGGTATATTATTGTTGCTTTTTAATCTTCTTTTTTTTTCAATTTCCTTCTATTTTATTTAAATAGTTTAACACTTATTTTTCTTAAAACTGCATTGTTGGTTAAGGGCTTGTAAGTAAGCATTTCACTGTAAGGTTTAGACCTGTTGTATTCGGCACATGTGACAAATAACATTTGATTTGGTTTGAAATCTAAAAGGACTGGAGAGGTGAAATCAAATGTGTGTGCTTGAATTTGAATGAAGTTGTATTTGAGGGATGGGTGGTGCCATAGTGTTATAGGAGCTGCATAAATGTAGTGTAGGCCCAACTGTAATAATGTAATGTAAGTGTGTTAGAGGGGTCTGTGACAAGGCTTTAAACCAGGTGTCATCCTGAGGGTTTGAAACGTTCCAGAACATTGCCTTGGAAATGTGAGGCTCGAACATGAGCCAGCACTCTGATTAAAGGCTGTAAACTTAAAGGCCCAGTGCAGTCAAAAACGTGATTTTCCCGTGTTTTATTTACACTGAGTATACCAAACATTAGGAACACCTTCCAAATATTGAGCTGCACCCCCCCCCCCCCCCCCCCCCCCCCCTTTTTGCCATCAGAACAGCCTCAATCCGTCAGGGCATGGACTCTGGAAGGTGTTGAAAGCCTTCCACAGGGAGGCTAACAAGTGACATCCACTAACAAGTGACATCAATAAGGATCATGACTTTCACCTGGATTCCCCTGGACAGTCTATGTCATGGAAAGAGCAGGTGTTCTTAATGTTTTGTACACTCAGTGTATATTTTCACACTATGAGGTTGGAATAATACTGTGAAATTGTTAAAATGATGATAATGCCCTTTTAGAGTAAAAGCACCTGAAATTTCAGCCTGTTTTGGTGGGAGTTGTGACCTGCCTGGTGCCATCACCAGGTGGTAAATTAGTTAATAGACCTCCAAAACCTCTCGGGCAATAACAGCTGTTTTTCAGTTTCCCCTTCCCCACTCAGACCACTCCCCGACAGTCCTAGCTGAATTCTTGGCTTGAGAAATCGCTCTCAACTAAGAAGCAATTTTTGTTTCTTTTTGACCATTCTAATTGAAAACAATCACAGTAAGGTACTTCATTGTACCTAGAAATGATTTGATATTGAGACAAAAACGGCTGCATTGGACCTTTAACCAGTCCATCAGTTGGAAGTCAGCAGCTTCCATTCCACCGAGGGGGAACGGGGAAATACCTATGGGTCTCCAAATTAAACCTGTTATCTATCTGTCACATTTTGGGTTATTCTATGGTCAGCTTCTGGGCAGTGCTTGTTCCCCAGTCAGTCATCAGTGTCAGCTATGATATGACACCTTGAGTTTGAAAAAAAATGACTTTTGGTTATTGAACTACAGTAGGTGAATTGGATTTACATCCGGTAATGGAATTATGGAAACGGAATAACATCATTGGTCCCTGATCTGTACTACACTAGAAATGCAGAATTATGGATAAGAATATCATTCTGTTCATGGTGGTGTATCCTGAATAACTACAAAAAGTTAGAAATATGCAATATCCCTATTTGCATATTTGGGTATTATTCTACACACTGGCTATTATTTGAATGAGCTCCGCCCACAAACAAGACCACTTTGGTTGGTCCGGACCGGACCCAATCTGAACCAATCGTAGACGTCTATGTTTCAGGAGTTTGGACATCACAGTAGAGTAAAGTTCAGTACAGTACAGTAAAGTAGATATGTTCAGCACAGTATAGTACAATCCAGTACATTATAAACTGGGTGGTTTGAGCCCTGAATGTTGATTGACTGACAGTCGTGGTACACCACGGGTATGACAAAACATTTATTTTTACTGTTCTAATTACGTTGGTAACCAGTTTATAATAGCAACAAGGCACCTCGGGGGTTTGTGGTATATGGGCAATAAGGACTGTGTCCAGAAACTTTGCGTTGCATCGTGCCTAAGAACAGCCCTTAGCCATGATATATTGGCCATACAGTGCATTCGAAAGTATTCAGACCCCTTCCCCTTTTCGTTACGTTACAGGCATATTCTAAACTGGATTAAATAAATTGTACTCATCAATCTACACGCAATTCCCCATAATGACAAAGCGAAAACAGGTTTTAAGAAAGGTTTGCAAATGTATTAAACATTAAAAACAGAAATACCTTCTTTACATAAGTATTCAGACCCTTTGCTATGAGACTCAACATTTTGCTCAGGTGCATCCTGTTTCCATTGATCATCCTTGAGATGTTTCTACAACTTGATTGGAGTCCACCTGTGGTAAATTCAATTGATTGGACATGATTTGGAAAGGCACACATCTGACTATGTAAGGTCCCACAGTCAAAGGAATTGTCCGTAGAGCTCTGAGACAGGATTGTGTCGAGGCACAGGTCTGGGGAAGGGTACCAAAACATTTCTGCAGCATTGAAGGTCCCCAAGAACACAGTGGCCTCCATCATTCTTAAATGGAAGAAGTTTGGAACCACTAAGACTCTTCCAACAGCATGGCCAAACTGAGCAATCGGGGGAGCAGGGCGGTGACCACGAACCCGATGGTCACTCTGTCAGAGGTCCAGAGTTCCTCTGTGGAGATGGGAGAACCTTCCAGAAGGACAACCAACTCTCAAGATTGAACTCTTTGGCCTGAATGCCAAGTGTCACGTCTGAAGGAAACCTGGCACCATCCTTACGGTGAAGCATGGTGGTGGCAGCATCATGCTGTGGGGATGTTTTTCAGTGGCTGGGACTGGGAGACTAGTCAGGATTGAGGGAAAGATGAAGGGAGTAAAGTACAGAGAGATCCTTGATGAAAACCTGCTTCAGAGCTCTCAGGACCTCAGACTGGGCGAAGGTTCACCTTCCAACAGGACAACGACCCTAAGCACACATAGCCAAGACAACAAAGAAGTGGCTTCGGGACAAGTCTCAATGTCCTTGAGTGGCCCAGCCAGAGCCCGGACTTGAACACGATCAACCATCTCTGGAGAGACCTGAAAATAGCTGTGTAGCAACGCTCCACATCCAACCTGGCAGAGCTTGAGAGGATGTGCAGAGAAGAATGGGAGAAACTCCCCAAATACAGGTGTGCCAAGCTTGTAGCGTGATACCCAAGAAGACTCAAGGCTGTAATCGCTTCCAAAGGTGCTTCAACAAAGTGCTGGGTAAAGTGTCTGAATACTTATGAAAATGTGATATTAAATGTGTTTTACATGTTTTGTACATTTGCAAAAATGTCAATTATGGGGTATTGTGTATAGATTGATGAGGGAAAAAAGTATTTCATACATTTGACAATAAGGCTGTAACGTAACAAAATGTGGAAAAAGTCAAGGGGTCTGAATACTTTCCAAATGCATTGTATACCACACCCCCTCGGGCTGTATTGCTTAATTATACTGCACTCGTGTGCTTTACTGAACTCTAGTTTACAGTACTGTACTGTACTCTATTTGACAATACTGTTCTGTACTGTGCTGTCCAATCTTGTGAAACATAGACGTCTATGATTGGTTCAGATTTGGTCCTACCAGGGTGGACTGACCAAATGAAAACTACTTTTCAACATCCATGGACGTCCGGTGTCGGTAGGTGCTCAGTGGGCGAGGAAACTTGTTACAGTAAATGGAAAGAGGGTAGGTGGCAGGTGTCATGGTAGGAGTCATTAAGAGCCGGGAGACGTGACATTAACTGGAGAGAGAGAGAAGAGAGAGAGCGGCAGAGAGATAGAGAGAGAGAGAGAGAGGAAGAGGGGTGTGTTGTCCAGACTGTTTTCACAGTCTTGCTTTGACTACCAGATGATGGAAAGAGAAAGAAAACAGTTATGAGCTGAACATAACAGTATGCCAGTATTTCCCATTGTAGCCAATTCAATTAGAGTAATTACGTTAAAGATTCTTCAGTAATTCCGTTACCGATTTGGTAACAGAATTACGAGTTTTAATCACTTAATAACTTTAAACAATCTTTAAAATCACTATAACTAATTGATAGGTCTATCATTACTTGTTGCTTCAGTGAACTTTCCTTATCCTCCCTTCTCATGAGGGAGAGACATAAATTATCTCCAAGATATGTGGGTTTTTGGAAATGGAATTACAAGGCTAAAGTCAATGTTTCTTAAACTTACAGAAGGCAAATCATTTCTCCAAAAGTAGAGAGCGGCTCTGCTCTTGCTTCTAGCCAGTCTTGGAGGTCTACTCTGGGGGAGGTGGGTGACTTCACCCCCTGCCTCTGGTTCTTCTACATGAAGACTCCCCCAAAAGCCGTAGGGGGAGAGGGGTACCAGCCCATCTGCCAGTGCCACAGGAACCAGTAGCATTTTGCCAGGCTGTACCAACGCCAGAGCCGTGCTCCACTCTGCTCTTCCTACATACCTACCCCTGGCGGAGGCAAACGGCCCAGAGACAAGTGGATGTGTGAACCACAGGTGAGTATACTGTCTGTCTGTGTGTGTGTATTACATTCAGGGTCAATTCCATTTGATTCTACTCGATTCAAGAAAAAAACTTTATTTGTGGTGTATTTGTGTGAAGCCAGCAGTTCTTAGAAAAGTGCTTAAGTAGTGTGACTTCTCTCACCCAAAGTAATTCAAACAAAGTAATGTCATTATTATGTAATCTGTGAAATATTCTGTTTCTGTTTCCCTTTTTAAAGTGGAAATGACAGCGTTTTAGCAACATTACATTTTATTTAAAACCTGTTCATATCCACTCCAAGAATAGTATGTTTGAGAATTAACCTCTACACGATCGGTGTGTCCCCCGCGGCACGGTTGAGCTAACGTAGGCTAATGTGATTAGCATGAGGTTGTAAGTAACAAGAACATTTCCCAGGACATAGACATATCTGATATTGGCAGAAAGCTTAAATTCTTGTTAATCATCAAATCTAATCAAATGTATTTATATAGCCCTTCTTAGATCAGCTGATACCTCAAAGTGCTGTACAGAAACCCAGCCTAAAACCCCAAACAGCAAGCAATGCAGGTGTAGAAGCATGGTGGCTAGGAAAAACTCCCTAGAAAGGCCAAAACCTAAGAAGAAACCTAGAGAGGAACCAGGCTATGAGGGGTGGCCAGTCCTCTTCTGGCTGTGCCGGGTGGAGATTATAACAGAACATGGCCAAGATGTTCAAATTCATGAATGTTCATGAATGGCTACTAACAGTTTACTACACAACATACACGTAGTATTACTTTCTGAGCTACAGTATACATATCTCCCTGGCATATTACATCACTTATGCAGCAGCATACAAGACATTTTTGGACTCACCTTGTGCTGTGCTCCCTTGAACAGTAAGGTGGCGCGGCTGTCCTTCGTGTGCAAATGTTGTCATCAAACTCTGGCATTCTGTGGATTTATGGTGCTTTCAAGACAACAGGGAACTCGGGGCGAGGGTGAATCATTGGCAGTGATTTTCGGGCACTTCTTATATAACTCTATGGCAGCACCCAAGGGGATTGAATTGTCTAAGTCTACCCTTAGATTTGGCGGTGACGTAGTGTCCCTGTGAGTGACAGAACACTGAGCCAATCACAGCGCAACCCTCCGTATTTTCTGCTGGCTTGCCCCACCACCACAGAAAGCACTGAGCTAGGCTGAAACACCTGCATTTTGGAGATGCCTTACTGAAGAAAACAAAAAAGAGACCATCTTTGTATGCAGCTTTAATAACTTTAATAACATTTTTTACATTGTTTGCAAACTGATATGTGACATGTATTAATGCCAAAATAACATGTGAAACAGGCAAAAATGTGGAACTCAAAACATGTGCCCCAACTGCCCTGAATGACAGATTGCCACTGTGTGATTTACAACCTGATAGCAATATTTTTGGAAGTACCAAGAAATGTATTGGTGAATTATATTAGTCATGCATCCATATATTTTGCTAACAATGCCTCAGTTTACACAATGGAATTTTGAATCAAACAAAACCTATTTTTAAAATCTCTTATAAAGTTGTTGTTTAAGCATAAACTGAATTTGATATTTTTGACTAATATTATGATTTCCTGTTTGTGTCATATCTGCAAAGTAGTTAAAGCGCTGTCAATTCCACTTTTAACTCAAACCACTACCTAGTGATATCCAGGAATAAAAAGACTGGATCATAATTGAAGCTTAGGCCTGTGTTTGTTCTTATTTTTCTAAATTATATTCTTATACCCAACAGCTCAGAGTAATCACCAGTGGTAGAATGTTATTACACTGTTTCTCTCTGTGTTGGTTTTAATGTCAGTGTTCCCTCTCTGTGTGTTCTAAATTGGAGTTCTCCAGTACCAGTCCAGAGATGCATTGTTTCCCACACCATGGCCCTCTGGACCAGAACGTGGTGGAGAGCCAGGTGGTGCTCCAGGACTACACCAGCTCCTCCTATACTAACGGCCACCCCAACCCCAGCCTGCACCACTAAAGCCCAGAGGACCACCGTGCCACCTTCACCCTCAGCAACGTGGTCCCTCAGCGGGCAGCCTCAAACTCTAGGCCCCTGGGCTCAGCTGGAGTTTGAGATTAGGGCCCGGATGGGTGATTACTGCATGGGGCCGGCGTATGTGGTGACACTGCCATACCTCTCTGAGTGCTGGATGGCCAACCGGGTGGTCTGCCTACTGCTGCCCCTTCGAAAACTTTAGTCTCCGCGCCTGAGACTCTACTTTCCATCATATTCCGCTGTGGGTCGGAACGACCATCAGAGTGGAGATTGGACCGGTAGACCCCCAGTCGAAGGCCTCTGTTCAGGGGGTACGATGTGAGGCGGTTGCCCCTGGACACCGTAGGGGAATATTCTACAGCATCCACATCAGCCAGTTTCACACCCAATGTCGATGAGCAGGTATGTTAGTAAGATAATTATGGTCTGTCCATAGTCGGTGAAAAATAAAATGCTAGCGTTTCCTCCCCAGTTACAGTACACACACACCTACTGAATACTAACCTGCTTAAATGGTTGCTAGAGAATGTCTCGTGAAAATGGAGGACATGCGTTGAATACTTACGCAAAGATTAAAGCAGATTAAAAAAATTTGTAAGTATTATAACCGCATGTATGAAAAAAAAACAGAGCGTCTCAGCTGTGAACGGAATCTTCTCCAAATACAAATTACACCTTTGTTCACATGCAGCTTCTGTGTCAAGGTCACTGATAAATGCAAATCACAGAGGTTACCTCGAGTTGATCTTTGCTCTGGTACAAGGACCTAGAGCAGCTGATGTGAACACACTCTTCCTTTACTTTAAGGTCCACCGCCAATTGTTGTGTGACTATATGACTACAGAAGTTTGTACTTCTGTAAGGAGAGATTTAGAGCATTAAGTGAGTCTGATTAATCAGGCTGTACATGTTATATACAGCCCGAAACTAATGCCTGCAAAATCGTGGAAATGTTCCAGAATGTCGAATAAAATCACACTTAAACTTACACTACCGGTTTTTCCTTCAGCTGCTCGAGACAAAATATCCACAGGAAAGTGTTGTTTATCTGACTTTTTAGAGCCTGTACTTTGGTTTGGCACCAAGGTAAATTAGTTTTATACTGGATATTCAGTTCTCTCGTCAATAGCTATTTAACCAAGAATGTCATAATGAAAATGGTACTGAAAACAGTGGATGGAGTACATACCATGTTTTTGTATCGAATTAGATTTGAATATTGAAATCAGAATTTTTTTTAAATTCACACAAAAGGTGTTGATTGTTCTCCATCCTCCCCAGATTCAAAATATAAAATGTTTGTCATAGCTATTGAGAGAAAATCAAATATCCAACATAAAACCATATACCTACCACAGGTTGGTGGCACCTTAACTGTGGAGAACAGGCTTGTGGTAATGACTGGAGCGGAATCAGTGGAATGGCATAGTTTCCAGGTGTTAGATGCCATTCCATATGCTGTTCTGGCCATTATTATGAGCTGTTCTCCACTCAGCAGCCTCCTGTGATACCTATACTACCTTCTTGTAACAGAATCAGCGTAATGAATACACCCCAGATCTCCATTTGAAGCTCCTGCATGCTTGGACTTAGTAGTAGTTTATGAATCTCACCCACTGTGGTCTTGAACAAGACGAAGCAAGCTGTGACGAAGTCGATCTCTCTAGTTTCTGCCAGTGCCATACTAGTGAAAGGATACGATTCCAGAACATTATCAGTAGGTGTTGCTGTCACTAAGTTGTTGATACAACGACTCAGTCATCGCGACCTAGCGTCTAAAATCCTAATGACACCAACAAGTAGTAATCTGTTTGCTACAGTAGCACCAAAGTAGGATACTAAATTCCAGCTGGTCTGGGGGGGGGGGGGCAAAAGTAAACAATTTCTAGCTGAAAAACTGGCAATTGACAGTATATGAAAGGAGACCATTGGTCACTGAATAAAGTCAAGTGTTTATTCCTGATAGATAATACAGAAAACAAACGAATAGTACAAAATAGTTTTTGTAAAGTCAAGATACAAGGCCATGATTGATGTATTCAAAGTGAAAATACTACATTTCATAATATAAAAGACACAATGTACATTTGAGAAACATACAAAACACACAAGTTTCTCCATATACAATTTGGCCTCTCAACCTGGATGACCGTCATTGCCTTTTTTTTTTGAGTAGGTAGAAGTTGTCCCTAACCACTGATACAAGGTCAGAGCTTTAGACTGCATTTCTATTGGTCAACTTCAGGATTGAGGCCAGAGTAAAATAATCTTAGATCTGTTAGGGAGCAACTTCTACCTTGAGCAGGAATTTCTTTCAACTTTCCCCTCCCCCAAACAAATCATGGTAAATCTCAATTATCGAACTATAAAAAGCACTCGTGGTTTTTGAGCTGCTCTGGTTCACTGAAGCCTTTCCCACACTGAGAGCACTGGTGGGCGCTGCCGGCCTTGTCTCGGTCTCCACTGTGGATCAGCTGGTGTCTTTTCAGGTACTCTACCCTGCTGAAGCGCCTGCCGCACACCTCGCACCCGTACGGACGCTCGCCCGTGTGGATCCGCTGGTGCCTCTCCAGGTTGCTTAGGCGACTAAAGCTCCGCCCGCATTGCTGGCAGCGGTGTGGCCTCTCTCCAGTGTGAACCACCTGGTGCCTCTCCAGCGAGCGAGAGTGTGTGAAGCCCTTCCCACAGAGCTCGCAGCGGTGGGGCCGCTCGGCCGCGCACACACACTCGTGGTTCTTCAGGGCCCAGGCATGGCTGAAGGCGTGGCCGCATGAGGCGCAGGGAAACAGGGTGGCCTCCGTCCCTCCCTGCAAGTGAGTGTCCCCCAGGGGGCAGGGGTGCTCCTCCAGCTCAGCCTCGTTGGCAAAGCCCCCGCCGCACTGCGTGCAGAAATGCATCAGGTCTCCGGTCTCCTCCTCACCACTGTCATCCACGCTACCCGGAGCAGATGGGTGATGCAGGGCCTCATCTGAGCCTCCTTGCTCCTCCATCCCCTCACCATCCCTCGGCCTCTTGGGCCAGCGTGGCTGCAGCACTCCTCCAGCCCCCCCTGGCAGTGCCCTCTCACCTTCCTTCAGACGGGCACCAGGACCCTGCAGGGCATCACTAGAGTCCCTCTCTGAGGGTGTGGGACTCCCCAGCGCCCCCTCCTGTTCCAACCCATCCAGACCAATGTACTTCTGGCCCAGGCTGAACTCGCTGCCTGCCATGACTTCCAGGTCAGGGGTCATGGAGCCGTGGTTGGAGCCTGCTGTGGGAGGAATCCTCAGGGCTGCTTGCTGGCGCCCCCTCTCTGCCCTCAGGGCCGTCTCCAGCCCACTCAGGTCCTCCACGCTCAGCACCCCCTCCGACACCTCTGTTGGAGGGGACCCCACGTCCCACTCCTCCTCATCCCCCTCTTCATGCCTTACGGCTGAGGGCCGCTTCAGGGCCATAGGGCTGAACTCCATGTCTCCTGCTGGGCAGAGAGATGGAGAGAGAGGGTCTGTTAGAGGAGCAGTACTATGAAGGCACATGCAAACAATGTACTGCAGACAACACTGTACAGAGCCAAAGGCGTTAACAAGTGTCCTGTGAAACATACAAGAAAACTTCAGCATTCCCATTGGGGTTATTGCTCTATCCAAGAGTTGTTGTAATCATGTTTTTGGTTCCGAGCTAGTGTCAGTACCTTCGCTGTGGTTTCTGGATCCAGTATGGCGGTTCTGGTTGGGCGGGTCCATCTTCAGGGCTTCCTTGATCAGCCGCAGAGACGCAGGCTGGTAGCCCCCCTCCACCACGTCACTGGACTACAGACAGAGCAAAACTAACTACATTACCCACAATAGACTACAATACAGTAACATTAATGCAATGCAGAGTTCACTAGCACCCCCAGCATTTCATGTAAATACTTATGAAAGTGCACTTTGCAAGTACCCCAAAGAACACTGTTCAAGTTTTACACTGGGCATTTTCTGCAAACGTACAATGTTTAGACAGTTTAAGATGACATGAAGACAATTGTATTCTTTAAGTCACCTGGTAGAATACACAGCTGCTCCGCCCTAAAATTATATTCATGTTTAGGGTCTACAACGTTCTACACTTGAGTGCACTTTCTGAACAAGCACTTCTGCACCTGAATATCAAATCAGTGTCTTTCCAACATCCACGCCATCTCACACAACCACAGCAGATGAACATTGTATCAGCATGTGGTGAGACTGAGAACATTGTTATTTTTACAAACTTCACTGAACAAAAATATAAAACGCAACATGTAAAGTGTCGGTCCCATGTTTCATGAGGTGAAATAAAAGATCCCAGTAATGTTCCATATACGCACAAAACAAAACGTTCTCCCTGTTCGTGAGCATTTATCTTCTGGCAAGATAATCCATCCAGCTGACAGGTGTGGCATATCAAGAAGCTGATTAAACAGCATGACCATTACACAGGTGTACCTTGTGCTGAGGACAATAAAAGGCCAATAAAATATGCCGTTGTCACAACAATGCCACAGATGTCTCAAGTTGAGG
The DNA here is from genome assembly GCF_057628025.1 of Oncorhynchus mykiss. Classification (NCBI taxonomy): domain Eukaryota; kingdom Metazoa; phylum Chordata; class Actinopteri; order Salmoniformes; family Salmonidae; genus Oncorhynchus; species Oncorhynchus mykiss. The sequence goes on from NC_143046.1 coordinate 33,589,174, forward strand.
GAGCATGCTGACTGCAGGAATGTCCACCAGAGCTATTGCTAGAGAATTGAATGTTCATTTCTCTAACATAAGCAAACTCCCACGTAGTTTTAGAGAATTTGTTAGTACGTCCAACCGGCCTCACAACCGCAGGCCACGTGTATGGGGTCATGTGGGAGAGTGGTTTTCAGATGTCAACGTTGTTAAGTGCCCCATGGTGGCGGTGGGGTTATGGTATGGGCAGGTATAAGCTACAGACAACGAACACAACCGCATTTTATTGATGGCAATTTGGATTGCACAGAGATAGAGTGACGAGATCCTGAGGCCATTCATCCACCACCTCATATTTCAGCATGATAATGCACAGCCGCATGTTGCAAGGATCTGTACATAATTCCAGGAAGCTGAACATTTCCCAGTTCATCCATGACCTGCATACTTACCAGACATGTCAGCATTGAGCATGTTTGGGATGCTCTGGATCAACGTGTATGACATCGTGTTCCAGTTACCGCCAATATCCAGCAACGTCACACAGCAATTGAAGACGAGTGGTGCAACAATCCACAGGTCACAATCAACAGCCTGATCAACTCTGAGGAGATGCGTTGTGCTGGATGAGGCAAATGGTGGCCACACCACTGGTTCTGATCCACACCCAACTTTTTATTTTTAAAGTTATCTGTGACCAACAAATGCATATCTGCATTCCCAGTCATGTGAAATCCATAGATTAGGGCCTAATGAATGCATTTCAATTGACCGGTTTTACTTATATGAACTGTAAGACAGTAAAATCTTTGAAAATGTTACATGTTGCGTTAGATTTGTGTTCAGTATAGTGGTCTCTGATGCAGTGACGTTGTGTAGGACATATTCAGACTCATCTCCCTCACCTCCTCTTTGATGTTGTCCGTCTCCTCCCCCTCTCCTGAAACACAGCCCCCCTCCTCCTCCAGTTCTCCTTCCTCCCCGGGGAACTGAATGAGGTACAGCTCGCGTGCCTCCTTCCACCCTCCCCCCATTACTACCCTGGCTGCTCCTCCTTCCTCCTCCTCCCCCGCGCCTCCCAAGGCAAGGCCCAGCGTCTGCTTTCCTCCTGTGGAGGATGGGAGAGGATGGGGTGAGGAGGAGGGAGCATTAAGGAAAGAGTGGGAGGGACAGAGCGGAGCAGTGATATAAATAGAGGGGGAAGGGAGAGAGCATTATGAAGGAGAGGAGAAGGGATGGCAGGGAGCGGGAGAGAGGCAGAGGGGGGCATGAAGGATGGAGGGGAGCGGTGACAGAAGTGGAGAAGTTGGGGGAAGGGAGAAAGCATGTTGAAGGAGAGCGGGAGGAGGAATGGCATGGCGCAGGAGAAGAGGGGCGCATTGACAGTGGATGAGTTGGGGGAAGGGAGAGAGCATGAAGGAGAGGAGGCAGAGTAGGGAGAAGGAGAGGAAGCATGAAGGAGAGCAGAGGGGGTGGGAGTGAAAAGGGGAGAGGAAAGCAAATAGAGAATTGGAGGAGGTGGAGGCAGGGAGAAGGAGAGGGCAGGATGACGAGCAGGGAGGGAGGAGGTGGAGGCAGGGAGGGAGGGAGAAGGAGAGGTTGTGATGAAGGAGAGCAGAGAGCGGAGATAGGAGTGGGGGAGGTGAAAGATAGAAAATGAAGAGGAGGTGGTGGGGGAGGGAGAGCGGAGGAGTAGAGAGAAGGAGAGATGAGACAGCTCAGCCTCTGCCAGATGGCTTCCAACATAACAAGCACCTCTTCACACAAGCATTACAGGCTTTCGACTTAATGGTACACAAGAAAATCAACTTGTATTGATGTGATATGCAATCACATAACATTTCAATAATTATCTGATGAATGATGTCAGTTTAATACATATGGAAAAACAAATACATAAACTACTTTATGGTCCGTGATGCTTGTGGCTGTACTTACTAAATATGAACACTTACGAGGCACTTCAATTTTCCGCTTTTTCCGCCCACCGTCCTCAGACACTATCAAACCAGCATTGCGGCGATTCTCTGCCCACCCCATCCCGTACTTGCGTTCATTTCTCAGTTTGTTCTCCGTCAGTCGGAGTCGGAGTTTTAGAGCGTCCATTTCCTTCCTGTTCAGCGATATTTCCACCAGATAGTCATTCACCGTGTCCTGGAACAGTTTGGTGATCTCGCACACCGATGCGCGGATCAAACTGTCCATGACTGAGGTTAGGTGGGTCTGGAACGTCTCCACCGAGTCCGCCATGGGTTCGCTGCCTTGGCGATCACACGATGGATATGGGAAACTGGACCAGGCAGATATTCAACTGAAACACGAAAAGTAATAGCTAGAGTTGAACGTTACCAAGTCACATTATCAGTGAGTGACAACGGTACGTTAGTCAGCAGCATCATACATACCTGTAATTAAACCAGTAGCTAACTTCTGAATTATTATAATTGTTCTAGTTAGTAGCCTAGCTACTCACTACCAACAAATACAGCAGTTGAACAAGACAGCCTAACGTCGTATGGCGTGAGGAAAAACAAGTAGCACACCGTGAATGTGAACCCATCTTTACCGCGCGACCGAGCTACCACACTTGAGGTTTAGCTAGCTAGCTAACGTTAGCTTGATTGCTACCAAAAGCTTTATAAATCTAGCAAACTCGACTACTATTACAACACCACTAAGGCTAGACCATAATATGTAGCAACACTAACGTTACAGTACAAAGCCAGCTAACTAACGATCGTCGCTATCCGACCATGTAAAGCTTCCTTCTTGAATACAACGCTAGCTAGCTCGCTAACGTTAACCTACAGCTCAAGCACATATTTGGCTCAAGTGGCAGCTAGGCTAGTAATTCTAGCTAGCGTTACGTACCGTGCAGTCGCTGAAATCAGGCTGACGAACCACCGTTTGTTATAAACGACAACCGATACGTATGAACACTGTAGATAAGCCAAGCGTCAATATGACAAAGGAAAAATAGATCCAACTTTATATCCTCCCTTCCAAGCACCGTTGATGACATTGCGCATGCGTAGTAGACATTACCGTATACAACCACATCCTAAAAAATGTCATTTTGAGGCGACGCATGGGTTTAGACGATTGACGTATGTAACACATGGATTGCTGAAGCTATGTATTGGCCACTAGTCGGCCATATTGGCACTCCCTAGGTCGGAGGAGCAGTCCTCCATAGAGCCTCACAGTGGAGGTGTCATAATACCCATAAAACCTAAGGGTCAAACAGGGAAATGGACCTAGAGGCGTCACTACGGACCCGGGTTTGATCCCGGGCTGTATCACAACCGGCTGTGATCCGGAGTCCCATAGGGCACCGTCTGGGTTAGAGGAGGGTTTGGCTGGGGTAGGCCGTCATTGTAAATGAGAATTTGTTCTTAACTGACTTGCCTAGTTAAATAAAAGGTTTTAAAAAATAAAGGAAAAATGGTTCCAATCGTTTTTCCACCATTCATTTTCCCATAGGAAATTTTAGAAACACTTAAAATAAGGGTTGTGTTTCGTGTAGGCTTACCCTGGTGACATTTTGATAACTCACCTTGTCCGAGAGATTTACATGGTTATCAATATATTCGTCTCTATTTACTCTCAGACATCATGCAAAGCAGACATCATGCAAAGCAGACATCATGCAAAGCAGACATCATGCAAAGCAGACATCATGCAAGTCGACAAATCCCTGCAAGCTCCTGCACTTCATTTCTAGCTGACATCTTTGCTAACAGGTATTGTGTCAATTTAAAACGTGCACAAGACAGTTCACAGAATTGTCCATTTAAATACATTTTTCCAATTTATTCAATACTACATTTAACTAACATTAGATAGTTAATCCAGAGATTCTTACCTTACCATTCTTACCTTTGCCTCTTACCTTTGCCTTTGTCTTGTCCAGATCATAGCATTTGCAGTTATTTATTATCGTCACATTAGCAACTAGTTAGTGGTACATTTGCTCCCCTTTGGTCAGTGTGGCGAGGGATGTTCTGATTAATAAATTGCAAAACTCGTGCAGCACACACCATACCAGAAGTACTAAGAAATTAGATTTGAAACTCAATTCATAATAAAACCCATTGTGTTTATTGCCCATAGAGATAGGACTCTAGTGCACAAAAGCCCATTTAGGATGGGCAGCGCCATCGAGGACTTTCACCATTTTGAAGTAGTCAACTTTGTGAGGCTTCCTATGGGATCAGCCAATGAATTATGCTTGTGAGCAAACATTCCATAGCTGTAGATGGCAGTAAATCGCCAACTTTGACTGTTCAAATAAATAACACACTTCAGCTGGCAGTATGCACCCTTTCACAGAACCCAAACGTCTGCACGCGTGCGCCATCGTGCATAAATGTATTTTGTCCCCCCACACCAAACGCAGGTTAAAATATAATAACAAACTCTGAACCAATTACATTAATTTGGGGACAGGTCAAAAAGCATGAAACATTTATGGCAATTTAGCTAGCTTGCACTTGCTAGCTAATTGGTCCTATTTAGCCAGCTTACTGTTGCTAGCAAATTTGTTGTGGGATATGGTTAAACATTGAGTTGTTATTTTACCTGAAATGCACAAGATCCTCTACTTCCATAATCAACTGAATCGTTTCTAGTAATCTCTCCTCCTTCCAGGCTTTTTCATCTTTGAATGTATATGGTGATTGGCATCTAAACTTTCATAGTATTACTACACCGACCAGCAACACAGTTCGTTTTTCAACCTGCTTCTATAAACCAATGAGGAGATGGGAGAGGCAGGACTTGCAGCGTGATCTGCGTCAGAAATAGAAAGGAGTTCTATTTTAGCCCTTGGCAATGCAGACGCTCGTTGGCATGCTCGCGCAGTGTGAGTGCAATAATTTAATAATATAGATTTCTAAATTGATTTTGCACAAGCGGTGTAGTCAGTCTGTTTGAGTTTGTTTACCAACTCATAGAAGTATACTGAACAAAATATAAATGCAACTTGCAACAATTTAAAAGATTTTACTGAGTTACAGTTCATATAAGGAAATCAGTCAATTGAAATAAATACATTAGGCCCTAATCTATGGATTTCACACAACTTGGTCACAGGCACCTTTAGATAGGGGCGTGGATCAGAAGACCAGTATCTGGTGTGACCACCATTTGCCATGCAGCGTGACACATCTCCTTCTCATAGAGTTGATCAGGCTGTTGATTGTGGCCTGTGGAATGTTGTCCCACTCCTCTTCAGTGGCTGTGTGAAGTTGCTGGACATTTGGAACTGGAACATGCTGTCGTAAGTTGATCCAGAGCATTCCAAACATGCTCAATGGGTGACATGTCTGGTGAGTATGCAGGCCATGGAAGAACTGGGACTTTTTCAGCTTCCAGGAATGGTGTACAGATCCTTGCGACATGGTGCTGTGCATTATCATGCTGAAACATGAGGTGATGGTGGTGGATGAATGGCCTCAGGATCTCGTCACGGTATCTCTGTGCATTCAAATTGCCATTGATAAAATGCAGTTATGTTCGTTGTCCGTAGTTCATGCCTGCCCATACCATAATCACCATGGTGCACTCTGTTCCCAACAGGGAGCCACATTTTTTTATTAGAACATTAGGTACATTTTTTTCAATGTAAAACTATTAACCGATCACCATTAATATAATATTTATTTACAATGTACTAATAAAACTAATGGTTTCTGTTTCTTTTCTTGTTTTTTTGCAAAAAGTAAACATCAAGAGAGCCTCTGTATCCCCCCCCACCCCCCCTATTTACAGGAAATGGTGCAGTCCTGTACTTGCTAGCAGTGAATTGCAAGTGAGGAGTGCAGGTGGAGCATCATGTCTCAGCTTCCTAAAGAAAAAAAACGAAAAGAAAGACAGGAGAGAGAAAAGAAACGGCAACATTATGTCACCCAATTTTTCACAAAGGAAAGTGGGTGTAGTCTGTGAGTGGTGGAAATTAACCTGTTAGCTTAGTCCATAGTGAAATAGGCTACTTTTGCTCCCCTAACATTAGTTACTTAATAACTTCACAGACAATTCTGAGTGTTTACATTTCGCTCATCTTTAAGCCAACATTTAATCAATGAAGGCAAACTTTCAGCAAGCTATTCATACTAAATCAGTTGTACCTGCCCCTGCCTGGTGCCAGGCCCAACAGATGCAGCTTCAGGCATAGCAGCCCTGTCTCCCCATCCCCATCCCCCTGAACCAGCCCTGTCTCCCCATCCCCATCCCCCTGAACTAGCCCTGTCTCCCCATCCCCATCCCCCTGAACCAGCCCTGTCTCCCCATCCCCCTGAACCAGCCCTGTCTCCCCATCCCCATCCCCCTGAACCAGCCCTGTCTCCCCATCCCCATCCCCCTGAATCAGCCCTGTCTCCCCATCCCCATACCCCTGAACCAGCCTTGTCTCCCCATCCCCATACCCCTGAACCAGCCCTGTCTCCCCATCCCATACCCCTGAACCAGTCCTACTCCCAACTGGAGAAAGGAGGTGATCAGCATTGTGTTGAATGACATGTCGGTTGGCATAATTACATGTACTGCAATGCATTGAGGACAGGAATGTGATTGTCCAGTCAGGAAAAATGTCTCTTGACACAGAGGCAGTCAATATCAGCCTTTACATGAAGAGATGCAGGCTCTTAGAGAAGGATGGGAGTCTCTCCTGCCTGAGGCAACACTGATTGCTACGCAAATGGATGTTGTACCTCAATTTAGCAAGGAACACAGCCGCCAGAGGAAAAGGAAGAGATTCCATGGTGAGACCTCTCAAGAGGAGACAGCTCAGCAACGGTGTTTCAGAACACAGTGTTTTTTTACTGCTATGGACAACGTCATAAGTGACCTGGACACTAGGTTCCACACCAATGCAAAAATTGTAGAAGAATTTTCTGCTGTTCTGAAAGTTGGGCAGATTAGTGAGGATAAAATCCCTTCTGTGTACCATCCACTGATCATTAAGTATTCCAGAGATCTTACACCTGAGTTTCATAATGAAGTAAGACACCTGAACACTGTATATGCTGCCACTTTCCCCCCTAACTTGTCCCATCTTGGTCTACTGAAGGCAATTTGTAAGATGCAGCTGCAGAGCATTTTTGGAGAAGTGTGCATTGCTTTACGTATATTTTGCACACTGCCTGTGACTGTTGCTGGTGGCGAGAGAGCTTTCAGTAAGCTAAAACTGAAGGGAAAAAAAACATTTGAGGTCCACTATGTCCCAGGACAGGCTTTGCAGTCTTGCCATGCTGTCCATTGAAAGTCAGTTAGCTAGAAAGCTGGACTTCAAAGACTTGATCAGTGACTTTGTTAGCAGGAAGACTCGGAGCTGGGCTCTTGGTGAGTAAGGCTGAGCAAGGGCCAGTGATAACTGTTAAATGGCATCGTTATGGATATTGGATCATGACACACATGATGCCTACAGGCTGAGAACAAGATATATCTCAAAGTAATGGCTGGATTGCCATAAAATTTGTTGTGCACAATCAAGACCCCAAGTGGAAGAAACCTATTAATTTGATGACCTCTTGACCTTTCCTCTAGCGCCACCATCAGGCCTTTTCATTTCCATTTTGTTTTCCATTTCCACTTTTACAGCTGCTTATTTTCTAGTTGGTATTTGTACTTAGTTCAAAAATCTGCTACTGATTTTATTATTTTGTTTGTTATATCATTCTATAAATGATGATGTTAATTTATTTTAATTTAAGAGGTTAATGTATATTTAAGTTATATTTATTTTAGGTTATTCATTGATGTTAAGAGAATTTTCCATTCAAGAATTTGACCATTAAAATTACATTTAGACTGTAAAAGATGGCCTTTAGCACATTTCTTATAGAGGGTGTCAGTCTTGCATCAAATAGTGAATTCCTGTGCAGAGATGCTGCATGCATGTCTGCACAGTGTTATATCTTCACAGCTCACTGTCAGTTAATATCATACAGTAAATATTGGACTACAAAAGAGTTGCAAGCCTGCAAAGGTAGAGTTATTTAAAGCTTTGAATGGGTCGATTGGGTTCTGGAGGTGTTTCGTTACAGAAATTGCGCAGGGTTGGTGGGGCCTGTGGTGGTGGGGCCCAATGTGATATCTTTTTTGGGTCCCAAAATCCCAGGCGGTGCCCCTGTCTACGGTTGTGAGACCTATTGGACGTACTGCCAAATTCTCGAAATCGATGTTGGAGGCGGCTTATGGTAGAGAAATTAACATTAAACTCTCTGGCAACAGCTCTGGTGGACATTCCTTCAGTCAGCATGCCAATTGCACGCTCTCTCAAAACTTGAGAAGTCTGTGGCATTGTGCACAACATTTTTGTGAAATAAACTTTTTTGCGTATGGAACACTTCTGGGATCTTTTATTTCAGCTCATGAAACATGGGACCAACACTTTACATGTTGCGTTTATATTTTTGTTAAGTGTAGTAGAAGGAGAAAATGGACTACTTTAAAATGGAGGTGACCTCAATGGCTGCTTGTGGGTGCCCACAGACGCCTTAATGCAGAAGAGTCTTCCGTCATTCTCTATGACGTTGCTTGTACGTTGTCAATGGGCTGCACTGTGCATTTTGGGCGACTCTTGGACAAAGGGAGAATGTCAATTGGTTTTGCCTCCCTTCTCTGTCCACTTTTTGAACAAGGTAAAAGGTCATCCAGGAGCGGAGGCAAGGGGAGGGAACGTGTAAACAAATGCGCTCGTATGAAATTAGACTGCTTCTCCATGTAATCAGTCAAATGACTTTTACATGGGTGGAATTCCAAAATAAATGTATAATGTGATAAAAACACATTGCGCTTGTGACAGACATTTTAGAGATAAAATATTAAGTAGTTCTTCATATGTGCATGCTTTTCTCCTTTGAGAAAACAACAGTTGATTTAAAGGGGGTGTGGCAGATTTCAAAACACTTCTGCACTACTTGATAGGACACCCTTTTGCATCCTATGTCGAGGTAGGTAATCGAGGTGGGCAGCAGACTCCTTCATTCATCTACTAATGAATTGACAGAGGAGTCGAGGCATTGACAGACTTTCCCAATTGAGAATCTCCCAAAGAGTGCACTCCTTCAAGGAGTGAATGGAAGTCAAGTGGGTGCTAGCAAACAAAAAATAACATAATTAATTACGTGAACATGCACAACATTACACATATTTTCAGAGATGTGAGATAATGAACTAGCTTTGAAATCATACTTTCGATTAAAATAGGCAGGTTTCTCGAAAAATGCCGCGTTCACGTACTAGTCGGAACCCGGGAATTTCCGACTTGCTAATTGGTTGAAGGCACGTGTATAACTACAACCAGTTAGCAAGTCTGACATTTCCAAGTTTCCTACTTCTGATTAGTACGCGAACGCGACATCATACCCTGCTTTTTAGAAGGGATTGCGTGACGATTAGTTTAGCAACAGCGTGATGCAGCATGACATAAACGCGATTGTTCGACCGTCTGCTGAGCGGGGCGACAGATATGTCGATACGCCCTTGAGCAGCACTAAAGTGGTTTTCCAACAGCAACACTCAGATTATTATGGCGGTGTTGCTATTGTTTATAAAAGTGTTTCTTTATAATGTCGAAATAAACATGTATCAAACCCCCATATCACACACTCACAAACTGAAATCCTAATAAAATAAGATAATATGAGTTTACACATTGTACTATCAATTAGTGAGAGATTTATCCAAAGCGTTTTACACGGTTGATCATGCAAATTGTTATTACGTTTTTTTTTATGATTATACACATCATTGTTTATATAGTTATGTTTATGATAGAGGGCAATGTGTTTATTTAAACGGCTGTGCATCTACCAGGGCCAAGATATCCTGTCGCGTGCCGCAGGGTTTGATAATTGGATCTTTGTTATTCCTTATCTATAACCATGACCTTGCTGCTGTGTCTACCGTACTTGCCATTCTCTTTACTGATGATACCAATTACATTTTATCACACAATAATTTTGACTCACTAATTAATGAAGCCAACTCAAGCATGGCCACATTTTCTGAATGGTTCCAGACGATTTGTTTACCTTTAAATGTTAAAAAATAAAAAAATACATCAACTTTATTGTATTCACTTATAATATTATCACTTATAATATTCACAAAATATTGTTTAAAAAAAAAGAGCCAGAATCATCAGAAAGATTAGTGGTTTGTCTTCATCAGGCTTTCTTCCTAACTCTATACAATAGCTTTTTTGACCCATATCTTATTTCCTGTAATATAGTTTGGGCCAGTACATATGCCTCCTACCTACATAAATTACTCATCATACAAAATACATTTGGAAGACTAGCCACCTCCTCTAATTACCTGGCTCCATCTGCACCTTTGTTTAAGGAACTCAATGTCTTGTCTATTTACGATGTTAATGTATGCCTATTTTCACTTTTATCTACAAAATACTCATACCTCCCAGCAGCCAAATACATTTAAAAATGTCAGAATAATAGTAGAGAATGATTTATTTAAGCTTTTTTTTCTTTCATCACATTCCCAGTGGGTCAGAAGTTTACATACTCTCAATTAGTATTTGGTAGCATTGCCTTTAAATTGTTTAACTTGGGCTACCCAAACGTTCCGGGTAGCCTTCCACAAGCTTCCCACAATAAGTTGGGTGAATTTTGGCCCATTCGTCCTGACAGAGCTGGTGTAACTGAGTCAGGTTTGTAGGCCTCCTTGCTCGCACATGCTTTTTCAGTTCTGCCCACAAATGTTCTATGGGATTGAGATCAGGGCTTTGTGATGGCCACTCCAATACATTGACATTGTTGTCCTTAAGCCATTTTGCCACAACTTTGGAAGTATGCTTGGGGTCAATGTCCATTTGGAAGACCCATTTGCGACCAAGCTTTAACTTCCTGACTGATGTCTTGAGATGTTGCTTCAATATATCCACATAATTTTTCTCTTCATGATGCCATCTATTTTGTGAAGTGCACGAGTCCCTCCTGCAGCAAAGCACCCCCACAACATGATGCTGCCACCAACGTGCTTCACGGTTGGGATGGTGTTCTTCGGCTAGCAAGCCTCCCCCTTTTTCCTCCAAACATAACAATGGTCATTATGGCCAAATAGTTATGTTTTTGTTTCATCAGACTAGAGGACATTTCTCCAAAAAGTACGATCTTTGTTCCCATGTGCAGTTGCAAACCGTTGTCTGGCTTTTTTTAATGGCAGTTTTGGAGCAGTGAATTCTTCCTTGCTGAGCGGCCTTTCAGGTTATGTCGATATAGGACTTGTTTTACTGTGGACATAGATACTTTTGTACCTGTTTCCTCCAGCATATTCACAAGGTCCTTTGCTGTTGTTCTGGGATTGATTTGCACTTTTCGCACCAAAGTACGTTCATCTCTAGGAGACAGAACACGTCTCCTTCCTGATTGATATGACGACTGCGTGGTCCCATGGTGGTCATACTTGCGTACTATTGTTTGTACAGATGAACGTGGTACCTTCAGGCGTTTGGAAATTGCTCCCAAGGATGAACCAGACTTGTTGAGGTCTACAATTTTTTTTCTGAGGTCTTGGCTGATTTCTTTTGATTTTCCCATGATGTCAAGCAAAGAGGCACTGAGTTTGAAGGTAGGCCTTGAAATACATCCACAGGTACACCTCCAATTGACTAAAATGATGTCAATTAGCCTATCAGATGCTTCTAAATCCATTACATAATTTTCTGGAATTTTCCAAGCTGTTTAAAGGCACAGTCAACTTGGTGTATGTAAACTTCTGACCCACTGGAATTGTGATACAGTGAATTATAAGTGAAATATTCTGTCTGTAAACAGTTGTTGGAAAAATTACTTGTGTCATGCACAAAGTAGATGTCCTAACTAACTTGCCAAAACTCTAGTTTGTTAACAAGAAATTTGTGGAGTGGTTGAAAAACGAGTTTTAATGACTCCAACCTAAGTGTATGTAAACTTCTAACTTCAACTGTATCTATGAGGCTTATTTGTATGTATTTTATTTATTTGCACCAAAGAAAACATGTGATTGACAGCAATACAGATAAAATATGAATTAGAACAAATTAAACGATGTGCAGGTGTTGTTGGAAGCTCAAAGGGCTTATGTGAAAACCACACCACAAAAAAACTATATATACTGAACAAAAGTATAAACGCAACACGCAACAATTTCAACAATTTTTTATAAATCTGCAGTTTCCAGCTACAATAGTCATTTACAACATTAACAATGTCTACACTGTATTTCTGATCAATTTGATGTTATTTTATTGGACAAAAAAATGTGCTTTCTTTCAAGAACAAGGACTTTTGACCCCAAACTTTTGAACAGTGGTGTGTGTATATATATATATATATATATATATATATATATATATATATATATATATATATATATATATTAAGAACACCTGCTCTTTCCATGACATAGATTGACCAGGTGAATCCAGGTGGAAGCTATGATCCCTTATTGATGTCACTTGTTAAATCCACTTCAATCAGTGTAGATGAAAAGGAGAAGACAGGTTAAAGAAGGATTTTTTTTATCCGTGAGACATGGATTGAGTATGTGTGCCATTCAGATGGTGAATGGGCAAGACAAAAGATTGAAGTGCCTTTGAACGGGGTATGGTAGCACTCAAACCGGTGCCAGATGCACCGGTTTGAGTGTGTCAAGAACTGCAAAGCTGCTGGGTTTTTCACACTCAAATTTCCCTGTGTGTATCAAGAATGGTCCACCACCCAAAGGACATCCAGCCAACTTGACACAACTGTGGGAAGTATTTGGGTCAACATGGGCCATGATCCTTGTGGAATGCTTTTGATACCTCGTAGTCCATGCCCCGTGTAGTTGAGGCTGTTCTGACTGCAACTTCATTCATTTGCTTATGATTCACAACTAGAAGTTGTTTCCTTTCTGGCCACTAGGTGGCGGTATGTGCCTTTTTATATGCTAAAGGAGTAATTGACTATTTTACAACTTGGTGTTAGACGTTTCATTCCCCTGGAAGTAGTCTATGGACTAGCAGAAACTGTAATACATTAAACTCTCTTTAAACAGCCATTACAAACTTCAGATAACTTTAGCCACCGCTAGCTAAAAATCAATGGAAGTGATGGGGGCATGTGAGTATGTTGTTTTTAAAAATTATTATGGCCAAATCACCTTTAAGTATCATTAAACCAAATATAGAGTTGATGTCAGGTGATTTGGACATTATTTTTCAAAAAAATGCTCACATGCCTCCATCACTTCCATTTTTTTTTAGCATTTTATTTTAGCTAGCGGTGGCTAAAGTTAACTGAAGTTTGTAATGGATGTTTAAGGCTGTAATGGATGTAAGGCTCTCCAGAGGGTAGTGAGGTCTGCACAACGCATCACCGGTGGCAAACTACCTGCCCTCCAGGACACCTACACCACCCGATGTCACAGGAAGGCCATAAAGATCATCAAGGACATCAACCACCCGAGCCACTGCCTGTTCACCCCGCTATCATCCAGAAGGCGAGGTCAGTACAGGTGCATCAAAGCTGGGACCGAGAGACTGAAAAACAGCTTCTATCTCAAGGCCATCAGACTGTTAAACAGCCACCACTAACACTGAGTGGCTGCTGCCAACACACTGACACTGACTCAACTCCAGCCACTTTAATAATGGGAATTGATGGGAAATTATGTAAATATATCACTAGCCACTTTAAACAATGCTACCTTATATAATGTTACTTACCCTACATTATTCATCTCATATGCATACGTATATACTGTACTCTATATCATCGACTGTATCCTTATGTAATACATGTATCACTAGCCACTTTAAACTATGCCACTTTGTTTCCACTTTGTTTACATACTCATCTCATTTGTACATACTGTACTCGATACCATCTACTGTATCTTGCCTATGCTGCTCTGTACCATCACTCATTCATATATCCTTATGTACATATTCTTTATCCCCTTACACTGTGTACAAGACAGTAGTTTTGGAATTGTTAGTTAGATTACTTGTTATTACTGCATTGTCGGAACTAGAAGCACAAGCATTTCGCTACACTCGCATTAACATCTGCTAACCATGTGTATGTGACAAATAAAATTTGATTTGATTTGATTTGATTTAAAGAAAACTAAACCTCTAAATAAGTGGCTTCCAAACCTTTTTTCTGCAGAAGCCTACTTGAAGCTCTCAGATTTTTCTAGTGACATCACAAAGTAAACCAAATTTATTGTTACAAACCTGCAGTCTCCTTTCTCTCTGGCCATCCATATGACTGGTGTGATGAGCCAGGACTATGTCAGTTAGACTTCAGAGTGCTGGAACGATAGGTCTTGCACCCCTGGTGTGGAGGTATTTAAGGCATCATTGGATTTAGGGTTGTGACCGTGCAATCTATAGGGGGTGCTCTGCTGTATAGGGGGTGCTCTGCTGTATAGGGGGTGCTGTGCTGTATAGGGGGTGCTGTGCTGTATAGGGGGTGATGTGCTGTATAGGGGGTGCTGTGATGTATAGGGGCGCAGTGCTGTATAGGGGGTGCTGTGCTATGTTTCTGGGAGAGGAAGTATATGGATTCAAGAAGTGTGCTTAAATCAGGGTCCCCCAGGAGGAGCACATTTTTGTTCTAACCCAGCGCTAACACAACCTTGATTAGTTGAAGTAAGTGTGTTCGTGGAGGATTTGAGAATATTGTATTCTCATGGAATTCGGCTCCTGCTCTGTGGGCCATTCTGGTTCAGACAAGGATGACCAAAATATGGGGTTTGTTACAGGTTCAAATGTAATCTTTTTGAATATGTTGCTGTAGGAAACATTTTGAGGATGTTTTTACTTTGAAATCATGAATATATGTACAAGTGCTATATGTTTGTAGATAATTTTTGCTTATGCACTAAAGAGGACAATAATACCTTGATTCATGCCCCAGTCCATCTTCCCCTGATAACGCATGTTGCAACTCATGCCCACTAGGTGACAGCAATCGCTTGCAAACGGAAAAATCAAGACCAGTGATCAGTGAATTTTCCGTGAAATACTCTGTCAATCTAACATTGAAAGAGAAAGCCTGAGCATATGACCAAAAAAAATTGGATGGATATCATTTTTATCATGTTTATTCTCAATCAGCTTTTATAATAAGTACCACAAGTCTTAAGCCACTCAATTTGAGTGGTTTGTATGAATGCAGAAATATTTGGAACAAATTTGACTCCAAAGAAACGTGCTGAAATCTATGTAGTTCCCTTACCATAATTTACAGTAGCCTATAAACATTTCCATTGGAATCATGCGTAGCCTAAATGGCATTAAGTGTACCAAGAGCCAGCTGCTGAGAAGACATTGCTTATTAATTGTTGATCCATATGGTTATGCGTTCGATGGTTACCTGTAGACCAACGAAACTCACACGCGAGGTCGGAGTTTCGGATTGTCTCCACTGCGTGTTTTGTGGCCTCCTGAATGTCCCGTCTAGCCTTGTACACGGCCTTGTTGACCGCTCTAGAAAGTGCAATTGAAATATGAATGTCACAAAAAAACTTTTTCTACCCATCTTCTTGCCCTTGAGACTGGACATTTACATTAGTTAGTCGCAACATAGAATTGTAACCTTGAAGTGCCATAGGGGGGGAAAATGCAATAGTTATTTATTTTACCCCAACTGTTTAAACAAACGTTTTGTTAGGCTATAGGCTAATCATTAACTTAATATTGTTTTGGTTATTTTTAATTGATAATAGTCCACCAAAATAATGATAACGTTAAATAAATTGTATTCTTCTTTTTCTTCTTATTATTATTATTAATTATAACAGTTCGTTTAAGTAACAGGAAAAACGTAGCCTATCTTTATTGAAGATTTTTTTTAGGTCCTATTGCGGTAATGTGACTTGCGATGACATGATATAGGCCACATGTGTCAAACTCATTCCACGGAGAGCCGAGTGTCTGCGGTTTTCCGCTCCTCCCTTGTACTTGATTGATGACATAAGGTCACTAATTAATAAGGAACAGCCCTCACCTGTTTGTCTGTCTTAATTGAAAGAAAAACCAAAAACCAAAAACCCGCAGACCCTCCATGGAATGAGTTTGACACCCCTGATTAGACCTACCGTGTTTTGTTGTGAGAAATTATGGATCAGGTTATTCCTTCTAAAAGTAGCATCGTATGGTAATTTATCAAGAGATTTAGAGATCTTTTTAAGTATAATCGAATTAATCTAGTCTACTTGTAGAGAAAGACATGTTGGCCTCCTAAATTGGAGAGGCTAAAGTTGTGTAAATATTTAATTGTGGTTGCTTTTGGGAGATTCCTTATTACTGAAATTGGAGTTGTCGTGGTAGCCATGGGCTATTGCGTTCACGGATCTGTCAAATTACCTGAAACAATTACATTGTTAAGAGTTTTTATTATTAATAACTATGAGACAGCACTATTATGATTAATATTATTATTATTAGGCTGTTGGGATCAATTGTATTACCATTGCTGGACGCAAAGGACTGCAAGTACACGGCGCTGTCAAATCTCATTGAACACGTTCACAAATACCATTCAACAATGCCAAGAGAAGCATGATTGCAAAAAAATGCCTGCACGCTATGGACCCCTCAAGAAAGACATATGGCAACAATTGTTCTGTTCCCCATCATGAGATATTAGCAAATGTTCAATCATCATGAAGTATATTTTCGTGTGTGGATGATGAGGGAGTGTGTCTATGTGTGCGCATGTTTGTGTATGTGTTCATACGCGCACGTCGGTATGTCTTTCTAAAAACAAATGACTTCTAATGACGATGTTGTGGAAGTCTATTGCTCCTTACAAACATAATGGATTTTATACAGTCCAATGCCACAACAAAATACAGTGAATATCCATCACAGACGTCCGTGCTGCTCAGTAATTCTGCACTCAAAGGACAGTATCAATGCTTTCAAATGAGAGGTCATCATTATGCCTTTATGAGCCAAATCAAAAAGTAGGCCAACATGCAAATCGACAGATTAATCTAGTAAAGCAATACGCATATTTGCGTCCACGCGCACAGCGCAGCAAAGCGTGCAATGTTGTACAGGTAAACACCGGGAAAGCTTTTGCCGCGAATTCAAAAAAATGACGTCACCGATGACTTCAGCCAATGAGAAGACAGAACTGCCATTGACGTTGAAATGATTTTTCCATATAAGGACTAGTCTCCGCCCCTGTCAAATCCATGCTTGTCTCCCTCGAGAGCACTAGAGCCTCCGAACCCGAGAGAAGGTGCGCTCCGCTGGGACAGAGGAAGCATAAAGAGACGGGGAGGGAGGGAATGAGATTTCTTGCTACCCAATCCCCCTTTTCCCCTGGGAGAGCAAGCCTTCCATGGTCCGTCCCTCCCTCTTGTTTGGTAATCATTTCATTTTACTCCTTTTTGAAGCAGTCGCTTGTTTTATCCCACTTTTCATTTCACAATCCCGTGCGCGTATGTTCGCCTTCTTCTGATCAACTTCGGCATCTCCCCTCTCTTTACTCACAACGAAAAGGTATCCTAGATCCCGGCTGATTCTTCTCCTTCGAGATGCTTAACTGTTCTAGCGCTCACCCTCTCTCCACCCTCTTTTAACTTGAGACCGGTTAAGCTTGAGCGAACTGAACTGGGGTTGGAATTAAAAATAAAGCGGAAAAACCCAAAGGGATACGACGCTCGTCTTTGGATAAGGACCGCTATCGCTTTCCCCCTTGTTGCACTTTGGGGAAGATTCTTCCCTTTTCAGTTGCTCGTCGTTAATCCAGGTGGCCTTGTGAGTTGGTTAAGAGAGAGTTCCCAGAAGGTTACTTTCATGTTCTCCATCCAGGACAGCCTCCCGCGGGGAGCCTTGACCATGAAAGAGGAACCGCTCACGAGTGGCATGACACCGGTCCGCTCTTGGATGCAGAGCGCGGGGATATTGGACGCGAACACAGCAGCACAAAGGTAGGTTAAACATCAACTAGACGCACATATGATAATCGCTGGACAGGATGCTGACAGATCACTGCAGATTGCCCGACAGTATACACTCGTAGCCTATGCGAGAACCACTCACATGAACGCTAAAGGTATAGGCTTACTGCGTTCCGGATAGAAAAGCATCTGTAAAGACGTTAACGGTTGGCCTTTTAAGTAGGCTACTGTATCCTGTATTGATTTGCAAAATAACTCTAGACTTAGTGCCCCAATACTTGTAAACATGTAGCAATGTGTAAACAGCCTAGCATCACAAAGCGTGGTGAGTGGAAGGCATTGAGCGCGATGCGCTTTCACATGATATGCCCGAATGAGCTCCAAGCAATTTGCTGTTATTGAAAACTCTTGACGCCGATAAGAAAATAACTCAACTATACAATACGCACCTACCGTCTAATAGAACGTCATCATATCTCTCGCATGAGTGACCTAATGTAAACCAAACACCGTTCCACAGTAGTGCTGGCTAAACAATAAGATCACCTCGAAGAGTTTGCCTCTGTGCATACGTTGATTGGTTCAGGAAGCCCTTACACATAGCCTAAATAAACCCCCAAATTATTTATATTATACTTTCTGTTGAACAAGTGCCAGTCCATACTTACAGCCTAACACAACTCTCATATGTAGGCCTATGCCTACATGTGATCTAGGCGTAAAGTTGCGTCCATTAAACTATGAAATTTGTGTTGGCCCATCCTATTGAATTCATATGAGCATTGTTGCTTTTCTATCATTTTAAACTATACCAAGACACATTCAATCGAATATTACTCATTTAGGCTATACGAAATAGTTGCGTATCCATCCAGCTGTGGGCAAC
This sequence comes from Oncorhynchus mykiss, assembly GCF_057628025.1. Lineage (NCBI taxonomy): Eukaryota > Metazoa > Chordata > Actinopteri > Salmoniformes > Salmonidae > Oncorhynchus > Oncorhynchus mykiss. The sequence goes on from NC_143046.1 coordinate 33,607,943, forward strand.
TCGATTTTATGGACATGCTTGCGCTATTGTAAATGATTGATGTGGAGATTGACAGCGTGTTAAACAGTTCCACTATGCCACACAAGGAGAACATATCCTTTGTATTATTTAAGCCTACCTACAAGTGTAACTTTTAAGCTGTTTTGAAGTCATAATTAATTAGAAGGGCTTAATTAATAAAATGTCATATTTTCATAAATCAATTCGAATTGATAAAGTATTGATTCATGTTGCTGTTTGGGTCTAAAACAAATAAAACACGGTTTGTATAATATAAATAAATAATAGGGTAGGTGATCGTATTGAAAATATTGATGATGTGAGTGTATTGGCATAAATTGATTGGTTTCACTCAAATGTTTAAATACATGACTTCTGCTGACCTGCAATAATCTAGACCAGTTTAAATGCCTATGCTTTCTTTAAAATCTGATAATAATTCTATATAGGCCTACCGACAAATTACTTTTTGGTTTTAATGTTTCTGCGTGAACATCGTTAACCATCCAAAGTTGTCATCACGGAAAATAGTCACGACAAATCTCCCCTGTCTCTTGAATTGGGGTATCGCAGATTATATGATATACTATGTTTATTATTTATATTTACTCTTACAATGTAAACAACTAAAACCGTTGCTCCTGGGTTTAGGTCAATATTTACGTCAGTTTGCGGCATCAACAATTTGTTATGGTGCACGGTGCACATGGCCGACAGTTTGACACATCCCGTTGTCTGAACTAAAGAAATAAAGAGCCAAAAATGTTAACAAGAGCAAGCCTACTGAAGCTCACCTTTACCATCTTCCATGTTCAATATGCTATTCGTTTTTCAGTGCATTTTGAGCATGCAAGATGAGACTATATCATATATGCTCAGAGTATAGGCCTATCGTGTAAGTGACCCTCAGCTCTTCAAGAGGCCGCGAGTGGTGGTGTCATGTTAGACAACAGCAGTACGTTATAATGAACTAGGATAGATACGTTTATTCTGTGTTAGTTGTCATTCTATCGCACACACAGACATCCACCCGGGAGTTCAAGTCCGATAAGCGGGTCAATTGACATGTCCGCTCACGGGTGAGCGCGTCGACGACACGTTTGTAGGCTATACTGGTTTTCTTACGGTGTCAATCCATTTTTAAGTCCACAAACTTACTTTAATGTGTTCACAATTTTCCCTTCATCACAATGCAATGATATCTTTTGGGGAGAAATCGACCCGCTGCAGCATCTGCATAACTGTAAATGTCAGTTTTAATATTTGGTGTTCACTGAATGATGCTTCATTTAATGCGACGTTTAACTGACATGCAGTTGAATTTCGCATTAATTAAACCCATGTGTCACACATTTATCCTCTGTAACACAAAGAGAATTCATAGAACTGATATGCGTTGAGTGGTCGGCAGTATACAAGTTATTGATCAGTACTGGTTGACAGCTGCATTACTTTGCATTGGTAGCTACACTTCAATTTGGCTGAACAGATACAGGCTATACGGTGGGTGATATTATATATTGTTAAAGTGCATCACTTTACATTATGTGAAATATTGAACATGTAAAATGTACACTTATCTAGATTAATATATTGCAAAAATAAAACAAGTGGCTTTTATTAGTGACAGTACATTCGTTATTTATTATACTATTTGAATTGTTTCCAAAAATCATTATCCGAGAACATTTGCTATATGATTTGAACACATTTTGTATTTTCTTTTTATAGCAGGTTGTCAGATAATTCTCCCTCCCAGTGCATTTAAAGATTATGCATCGCTCATCAGGCATGTCCTTTTTTGTGTGTTTGACTTTTGTGGAGTGCAATGCATTGTGTCTGTGTCATTTTGCAAGGTAGATTGTTGATTTAAATGTTTAACTCTCATGGACAAGTAGCTAATGTGTAGTCCAGCTGCAAAAAGGACACTCCTATAGAGGAAATTCAGGTTTGAGGCATTGAGAGATGAAATCTTACCAAAAATTGCATGTGAGTTACCCATACCCAATTTATACCATGCCACAAAAAGTTTGATTTAAAAAAAGTACATTCCCCAAAACTCCATTGAGGGGCAATGCCCAAACAGTGAGTTTCTTAATGTCAAGTCACATTGCAGAAAATAGTTGCATTTGTGCGTGTAGATGATGTTTCTTGTTATGGGGTAAGGGAAAAGTACTCTGTAGAGCCTCTGGCCTTCTCTGGATTCTGGAACCCTAGTGTACTTTGCTTGTGACCTAGTGTTAATAAAGACAGAACTGGAGACTTTGAGTTAGTTTTGTTCAGCACTAGAATGTGGTTGTGGATAGATCTGTTTTGGATAGTAAAGTGTTTCATTAAGAAATGGTCATTGCTGATTTAAATGTGCAAAGCATTGGTCTGGATCGCTTTCAGAGACACTCCCCTAGCTTATGCCCACCATAACTGCCTTTCCCGATCTAACCCCAAAAACAGCCATTCCACTGAGGCAGGGAGAGGAGGGGTATGTATGTGTGTGTGTGTGTGTGTGTGTGACTGAGTGGTCTGCACAACTAAGGAACAGATTTAACTTGACCCTCCCCAGTTGCCACTGTAAAATCGAGCAAAGTGAATTATGTTGCCCCTGTCTTTGTCTGCTAGGAGGAGGAGGGGGGAACTTAATAAAGTGCAAGTTCCCAAGCTTAGCAGAAGACTGAGTGTTCCGCGTTCACTGGCAGCAGCCGATGAGACTGATAGCCCAGGATTCTATATCCAGAGCCCAATCCGTCACTGCCTCAATCATCGCCAGTCACTGGACTCAAAATATGGAGACAATACTCCCTATTGGCCTCAGGCATATGGGACGGAGAAACCCATTTGTACAGACAGACATATTTGTGCGGTGTGGCACTCACTCATATTTCACATCACCACATGTCGTCTTGGGAGAGATTTTTGTCCAAGGTTCATTTCACTGTAACCTATCATCATTCACAATCCCCGAGGTCAATGAATATGTCTGACCTCTTATTTCTTAGTTGTTAGAGAGCAAAATAGATATCGTGAAATGAGCATTTCTCCCCTATTTCCCCCTATTCAATTCAGCTACATTTGACTGAGCCTTGTGGAATAGTGTCAGATAGTTCAAACAAGGCCCTCACAGTGCATTCACCCTGTTGCAGCGTGTTCCGGTACATTCTATCTAACACGTTGCGCGGTGGTGACAATACGGCGACTCGCGTAAACATATATAGTCGACCCTTCGTCTCACTGCTACATCTCAGCCACCAGTTCATTGGATCCCGCAACAGAAACAAGTGTTTCTCACCAGCTGCCCCTAAACGTGCAAACAATTAGTTGGCTTGAGCGAGGCCACCATCTTTACGACCCCCATTAGAAGTGTGCAGGTGACCAACTAATGGTTTCAGCTGTGGCCCACTCATTAAGTTTGCAGAGGTATGTGTGTTGCGAGGACCAGGGTGCTGCTTTGATTTTCAGTCTAGGGACAGGTGCGCCTCGGCTCAACCTGTAGTAAACACCGGACAGGGAGAAAGTCTAGTAAAAAAAATACTGTTGCAACCTGAGGAAATAGCTGACACCAAAACAGTGAAAAACTCAAGGTGAAGATATACTCTGCATTTTTTGCAGAATTCACACATTTTTATAGAGTATTTGGTGCGTGCTACAGTACATGCCAAATAAAGTAACTTATGGCTTAGGTCTTGATATACAGTACAAGTTGTCGTATATTTTCATGCAATGATGGATAGAGCACTATTTTACCCTTAGTTGATGTTAAGTAAGTGTTTGCCCACATGTTTGGATTTGCATTGAAGTTTGAACTAAACACACCGTCTGTGTCCATCACAGCTGTTGCGTAACTTGTTCCACGTGTGTGCACTGTGCAATGCTTTTGTGAGAAAGGCAGCCGTTCTAGTTGAGGAAACTGTTGGTGTTTTGATTTTCATTCGTGAACCCTAATCGTCTGTGTCATTTTTTGATTTATTTACCCAGCCAGCTCAGAGAAACATTACCCCATTGGCCAAAAGTGGCGTAGTTGTCTTGCTGCAATTGCCAAACAATTGGACGAAAGGGTTTTTTTACCCTATGATAGTGCTCTTTTTACAGTTAGAGAAAAAGGTAGCAGTATTTCTGACAGTGTGCAAAACGAGTGTTTGTACAGTATGAGTGTGTACCAATTAGTACACAGTGAGCAGTGTTCCATGTGTGAGCGTGTCGTAAGTGTAAAAAAAAAACAAGTTGTGCCGAGGATCCACAAGCATGTCTGTGTGGGTGTTAGCTGTAGACTTGTTTGTGTGGTTTTGTAGGCCAGTACTTTTCAAATCCCTTTTTACAAGTAGTATTTTATATTCTTTGAAGAGATGCTCATTCCATTCTACTTCAATAGAAAGTACTACTTTTCTGCCACAGCATTACCTGTAGGGAGGGGAGATGAGTAGGAAGGGTAGAGGGGCTTCTGTATCATTCTTCTGAATTGAGGTGTAAAAACAATGTGAAACTGTGATTTTCTTTTCAATATCCGTTTCCTGGCGAGGTAATTGATGCTTCTCACACGCCAATGTAGTGGCAACACCTCTCTTCTGATGACTGAATTCTGTTTCAGATGTTATCGATGCAGAGTGACACTGACGTTTTTTCAATTGCGCTCGTAAGATTGTGATGTTTGATTGGTCACTGACTGGCCAAATCATTCACTGGGTTTTTTTTGAATTCTAAAATGGCATAATGAGATTCCTGAAACCTGATTGCTCAAAGACTGACAGATGTTCAACTACGAGGCAGCTTATTGCTTTAGCGATGGGATAGTTCATTGGGGCAGATAGAGGAGACCGTATACGGGATTTGTTTCCCACTATGATGGTGGTTTTTTGTTTTGGATTTCTTAAGGCAAAGCGTTGTCGTAGCGACATAACAACCTTGCAATATGTGGCTAATACTAAATGGTTGGTCCTATATTGTGAGAGGGGAGAGGAGAGATGTCTAAGGGAGTGCGGTGATAGGTTTCATCAGACATAACTTCAGACTGAAAGCATCCGAGACTACCCATCCTGCCTACCGAGGGTATAGTGTTTCAAAACACACACACAGGCGAGGGCTGTCCTCCTGCCGTGTTCCAGGCTTCCACTCATTAGCTCATATTACACGGCTAATAAGAGCTAACCAAACAAGCACTAGGGAGGGAGCGGCCCTGACTGGGCAAATGTATGCCGGAGTAATTGTGTATCGGCTGCATAAATTACACTCTTCCTTATGCGCGCGCGCGCACACACACACACACACACACACACACACACACCAACATTTGCATATATTTCATGTGACCCCCCCAACATTTGCTGGTGCAATTAGTGTAAGTCTGAATTTAGATAGGTCAATGTTCCTTACATTGGTTTTCCATGCTGTTTTATTCTGATACCCCCCCTCCCTTTTACGATCTCCTTTGGTTTGTCCTTGGTTTTATACTCAACGTTTTCTCTGTGTTAGTCCTATATCTTTGTCACCTACTGTCCTCTCCAGGGACAGACCAAGTTGCAACCCAGAGAGGGGTGGCCGTACAACCACCACAGAGGTTGTGTGATTTACAGTTCCACTATTCATTAGATTAACACAGTGGCAGTAGGCCAGAGAGAGGAGATTGTTAATACTCTGCTTGCATCCCATTTGTATAAACAAGGCAATGGTATATGGCTCATTAGGCTGTCCTGCAGGAAGCAGCCGGCCGCGCTGGTTAAAGACTCCGCCGCTCGGTCGGTAGGTCGGTCACACCCCATCACCCAGCTGATTAATGCTGGAGGGGTGCGGGCCGTGTCCACTGTGCCCACTCTGGTGGCACAGGGGATGCTCTCTACCCAGGGGAGAGTGGAGGCAGTGGGAAGGGCAACCACTGATCGCTCCCTTAAAGCCACAATCTGGAAGATTTACCAGCTGCTCATGGGTACTATTTCACAGCTATATGTAGAACAATATATTTTATACATGTACGTGCATACAAACACACACACACACACACACACACACACACACACACACACACACACACACACACACACACACACACACACACAGTACAGTCAACAGTGTCCATTTTAGAAGGAGAACCCTTCTGCTGCATGTTCATTAGTAGATCATTTCAGAGCAGAAGTCTCAGTGCTTAATATCTATTTCCCTGAAGTGTGCAGGCCCTCCAGCAGTCAGGACTTTAGCCCGGGGTTACCTTTTTCATTTATCAGAATTAGAATTTGCTGCATTGCATTAAGCCGATACTGCCGAAGAATGTACACTTTGACCACCATCCTAATGCTGCATGGCGGATAGCTGGACCTACAAATGAATTCAAATGATGTAGAATCTCCTTTTATTTTAATTTTTTTTTTTTATAGTCTTTAAAACCACAACTCAAAATCTTGTTAAATTCTCTAATGACTTTAGATCAATTGTACCAGCCCATGTTAAAACGACTAGTTCAGTAAACATACCATCCCTATCGGAGCGTTGACGTCAGCTACAGAATGGACATGGGCTTTTTGGCGTCAGCTGATTGTGTTGAGAAGTGACTGGATGACAGTTGCTACTTCACACGTGATCTCTTCCTTCAGCGTTTACAGTGGGGGGTGAAGTGTCAACGCGCATGTAGGGTGGAGGCCCGTCAGAAGCTCTGTTAGCGCTATTTGTTGTCGGTCTGTTGCCCTCTGATTTACACGGCCTGTGTAGTATAAACCTGTGTGCCATCGATACTGTTTTTATTATACTGAGTGCTAAGGCCGCGCGCTACAGGCCGCCGCGCCCAGTCATAAGTGGATGTGGCTGCAATTAGCATAATTGAAATAATAACGCTAACAAGCTTTCTGTGTCGATAGAGTGCAGAGAGATCTGGATGTGCTGAGACTGGCTCTGGCACTGCCGCCGTGGCTGGAGGTCTCAACGTATCCCCGATGTTCTGGCGTAGCTTCATAATTGGGGTAATGGTGTTGAAGGGGGGGGGGGGGGGGGGGGGGGGGGGGTTATACATGTAATTGGAGGTGGGAAGTGATATGATAGTGAGGGCTGTTTCTCACTCGAGTCTTGTTTTATTAATTGTTAGGTAGTTAAGTATAATTTTGAGTTTTCCCCCCAGATGATTTCTATGTAGGCCATGGCAGTTGTACGGTCACCTAATGTTTGTGTTCAGCAAAACATCTAGCAACTTTGTGGGATTTTTTCCCCCATCCACTTTTTAGGATTTGTTTTTGACTTTTTGCAGGATTTTTAACGAGGGTTTGCTAGATAGGAAAAAAAATCCCCTGTCAGTCCCACGCTTAATATTTAGTAGCACTGAAACCATGACGTCAGATAGGCCCTAACTCTCTTTCTCTCATATCTCCTCCCGATGTAAAACGCCATTCTCCCATGTGCAACCTTTTTGTCTTTGTGTCTTCAGAACTGAGTCCAGGAATTCGCTTTCAACAACTCGGTTACAAATGAGGCAGTCAGCATTGGTAATGGGGGTGCAGAAAGGTCACACCTGTATTAATCTAGCGCCTGCGGACTATACCCATGAGCGCAGAGAGAAAGCAACCAGGCAACTTTCCAAAAACACTTGCTCCGCCCTCCAAGAAAAATGCAGCAAGTGAATAAATATTTCGACATGAACCGCTTTGCGATTGTGTGGCACACGGAGGTGTGTGAATCTTACTCCTCAGCCTGAGGTGGAGCTAGCTTTTCACGTGGCGCTGACTGGTAAGATGCTTCGGGCGGGCGGTCACCCATGCTAGCAAAGCAGACATCCTGCGTTCGAGCCTCGACGTGAGGCCGAATCAGGAGGAAGTGGTAATTGCTAAGCAAGCAGCGTGGCGCCCATTCCACTTGGAATCTCGTATTGATCGTGGTTATTTGTTTTGTTAGTGTAGATAAATGAGATATCAGCAACCAAGTTGAACAGAGATTGATACCAAAGCATTATGATATTTAGATGTTTCATTGATTTAACAACAGAGCTCCTATAGCTGCCTGCAAGCGTTTGTTTATACATTTAGATCTGTCTGCGATTTTAAAAAGCAATTACGCTCATGCATCCTTGAACATTTTCCTGAATGAGGAATCGATTCTTGGATCTAGAAATCGGTTTATATTGAAGCTATGAGATGAGCAGAGATGCATGAGATATCTTACAACAACAAAAAATTGCTCTCTGTCCACGGCCTGGAGAAGTTAGGCACAGTCTTCCAGACCACAAGGTACACGTAAAGTCAATCAGTCCAAATCATTCTGACACTGCAATCTGTCGTCTATTGTCTTCACCTGAAGACATGATTCTGCACCATATTCATTTTACATGTGTTTATTTCCATTCAGTTTCTTTTGTATGTTTCTCTCATGTCGTCTCAACTTCATTTGTTGTTGTTGTTGCAAGTGGTTATCAATGTTCACCACAATCTGCCATTTATTAGTGACAGGTCAAGAATCAGTGTGTAACGTCACCCATTCAGCTTCTTCTAGATATCATTTCCTCTTTCTCCAAAATCAATTGAATTAAGTTCAGATGGTTAAAAACCTTCTACATTAATTCCTCTCCAAAGCTTTGAAACCTTTTCAATTTGAATTTGTCATCTATTCCACACCATGTCACCTTTTGAATTGGCATTCACTTCAAAACTTCACTTTTAATCTAAATGAACTCCAACCCTGGTTAGCAGTGTGTGTTAGTAGACATCCTCCGTCTCTAAATCAATGGTGAAAAGGGCCGAGTGTGTGTGTGTGTGTGTGTGTGTGTGTGTGTGTGTGTGTTTGTGTGTGCGCATATGGCGCACGCCGAGTGTGTGGAGGTCTTTTATTCTCCGGGCCCAGGGGATGCAGGGCAGAGTTTGACTGACAGGTCAGGGAAAACTGGAGTGGCGCGGTTGCCAAGCCGAATGGTACCCCACAGCGCTTGGCACGAACCGAGGCAGACGCTGCCTTCTGGAGTCCTTGCTACCCAGCCAAATTCACATTGTTGAGGTGGTCGAGGAGACAAATAACACAAAGGAACGCGTGGCACACACAGGGAACGTGAAGAGGGGGCCAAGTGTCTTTCATTTATCACTCTCTCTTTCGCTCTCTCGTCTCCACTTTTCTCTCCTTCTTTTCATTATTTGTGTTTGTGTTTTTAACTTAGGTTTTGAAAGATTACTGTTTGGGTTATTTTGCAGTCGGTGCTGATAGTAGTAATTGACCTGACTAACATCCATTTTTTGTCAGAACAATGAACACGTTTTGAAACGTAGGTTTCTTAAATGAAACCAAGAACTGCATGCTAATACTGCTAGGCTAGGACTCTAGGCCCTATTCAATCCCTACTGCTCCAGGGTTTCTTCTATGCGAGGCGTCATACTTAAATTATACTTAAATTATTGGAAAACTTTATTTTAGTTTCACACAGTAAACAACATTTTGTTTTACCTGCAGAAACAGCTTGTGATTGAATAGCGCCTGCTGTGTTTTGAATTGCCCCGGTGCTCCTTGGCTACACGGTACTAACCAAATTTCATCCTTCTCTCCCTCCCCCATTTGCTCTCCCCCTGTCCCCCCCTCTCTCTCTCTCTCCTATCTATAGCGGTGTAGGTCTGGCCCGGGCTCACTATGAAAAACAGCCCCCCTCGAACCTACGCAAATCCAACTTCTTCCACTTCGTGTTGGCGCTGTACGACCGACAGGGCCAGCCCGTGGAGATCGAGAGAACCTCTTACATAGACTTTGTGGAGAAAGACAAAGTAAGACCAACACACAAAGGGGAATGGGGAGGAGGGCATGTGTGCCCAGGTATAGCTGGCATTGGGGGTCAAAGGGTGGTGTTGACGCTGGGGCCAGTGTTTGTGGGACGTCATTCCTTCTGCTTCATTCAGTACTATAGCGCAGTGATGCTTTTGAAATATGAAATGTCTAGCACAGAAGCTGTGGATACACTCACAGTTTTCTTGATGTCAAGTCGAGAGCAATATTTTTTTCCCTATATTGTTTGTTGATTTATTATGTACAGTACACTGCAATGCACTGTAATGCGTTTCTTTAGTGAATTCGATTTTTATTCATTCTATATCTCTACATTCTGTAACAGAATTATATTCTATTTTCTATACACTAATTTAATTATTGATTTGATTTTAATTTCATAAACAGAATTGTACACATTTATTTGAAGATAATATACTTTATGTAAATTATATATTGATTATGTCCACCTCATAAATAAAGATCATGTTTTCATTTAATTAACAGATTTGACATATTGTAAGTATCTGTTGTTGTAATTCAATACTAATTCAAAGTATTTGATTTCAGAAAGTACATTAAGCTCTTGAGATTTCTTACAATTACTGAAAGATTGTAATCCTGAGAGCTGTTTGAGGATAGAAACCATTCAGATATAGAAGCACTCACAGTTTACAAAGAACCTGTCGGGGGGCAGTGATGAGCAGAAAGCAGGAAATCTTGAATGAAGCAGTTTTGATTCAGCTTTAAATCAGACATTAAACTCAAATAATATTTTTACTTAAGTCATTTTGATAAGAGGTTACGTGAAGGTATCTATTTAAAAAAAAAAATCTAATTTGTATTCATTAATTTGTATTAATTTGTATTATTTCAGGGTGGCAGGTAGCCTAGTGGTTAGAGTGTTGGGCCAGTAACCAAAAGGTTGCTGGATTGAATCCCAAAGCTGACAAGGTAAAAATCTGTCATTCTCCCCCTGAACAAGGCAGTTAACCCACTGTTCCCCGGTAGTTTGTCATTGTAAATAACAATTTGTTCTTAACTGACTTGCCTAGTTAAAAAAATAAAAAATAATACAAGATTGGAGAGCAAATATGATGATTTGATCAGACATGCTTATGAAAAGCCTTTGTATTCGTTTTAAGCAGTAGTTGTTAATGTCATTTATTGTACATTCATGTGCCATCTACAAGCTCTGTTATATAGTTGACCAGTCTATGAGGCTCTCTCTCTCTGCCTCTCTCTCTGCCTCTGGTATTTGTTCAGCAGTACCTGTGCTCTCAGTGGTAATGGTAACCCACTTCTCTGTCTGCCGCCTGGGCCATTCTGCCGTGCTGCCAGGGGGTTGTTCTCAGTAAAAGGTTACAGAGAACAGCTCCGCCCACGGTCAGGAGGGACAGCGGCCAGCTGGCACGGCCGCTCCTCCCGTCCTCCCTGCCCGTTCCCCTCTGCCTTGACCTCCAGCCTGCCCCTGGGCCCCTGCCAAGACTCCACGGCACACTTGGCACTGCAGGGCGGAGGGGGAAGGAGAGAGAGAGATTGCGAGGGAGGGAAGGAGAAAGAGACAGGGAGAGAGGGAGAGAGGAGCGGATGTGGCCTCTCTCCCGGTGCCCGCCCGTTGAAGAGGTGACACGAGATCAGTGAGAGCGACTTGGGCCACCTGGGATCTGAGGTCATCGGTGACCGTGGCGACCAACACTAACTGGGCACTGTCACTTAGACTTTTACTACATCTCTCTGTTTAGCTGTGGTAACAGGGTTGTTTTAGCTCTCACCTGGGTTTGTCCTTTTGTTCTTGATGTTTGATTTATTCCTGGCTAGACGATGCAACAGTAAAGCAGCTGGTTTGTTGTGTGCGTGTCAGCGACGGGAGTTGGAGGAAAGATGGAGATTCCATGTTGTATATCATCATGGACCTGCGGTGGGATTTTGGGCCTAGACAAATACTCAAAAATAGCAAGGGCTTAGCAACTTCATAAATATAACTCAATCAGAGAACGGTGTGGATTGTCCTCAGACTTTATGGGAAAAGAGATTTGTTTTTAAAAACATGAACCCCTAGAACTTACTTTCCCAGAACTGTCTTCCTGTACGAATCTAGTAGATATTACAAATGTTCCATTTAATTCATATGTTTTCGGTATCATACCATTATTCGAAATACCTGTTATTGTGGACACACAGGCAGTGTGATATACCTTAACTAACAGCTTTCTGATCGCAAGCTCATTCGACCTCAAATGAAACCACAGGGTAATAACAGTGTTATAACAGCGGATAACCAGTAATAATGCTGGTTGGTCCCCTGACCTCTTATGGGATTTATGTGTCCTCTTCAGATGATCTCTAATTGGATGCAGTGGATGCCGTATTAGTCTGGGTATTCCCTGTGGCACCAGAGTTGGGTTTAAGATTTCGATTTGTGGCCCAACATCTGCTTGGATTAGGACCGGGATGTTGGTCTCTTCGGAGAATGTCAGTGGTAGAGTAGATTGAGACGGGAGCGTAGATTAGGATGGTCTAGTTCTTTTTTTTTTTACAGGTAGTTCATTTAGTTGTGAGATATTGGATGACGTACAAGAGCCTTTATGACAACACAGCAGGGGACTAAATGGGCCGATGTTGCCTTTGATTTTGGGTGTCGCCTCAAAAGCTGAGAGCCGTCTTGATGATTTTTCTGTGTTTGAATTTGACTCTTTCAGGAGTACAATGGAGAGAAGACCAACAACGGCATCCATTACAGGCTACAGCTCCTGTACAGTAACGGTAAGACCACAATAATCCCTCCAAACATACTGCAGAGTTCTCTCTCTTCTCGCTGCTCTCCGTGGAAAAATTAGCTTTAGCACTTTCAGGAAAAACATTTAGCATTTACGTTTGAGTCATTTAGGAGACGCTCTTATCCAGAGCGACTTACAGGAGCAATTAGGGTTAAGTGCCTTGCTCAAGGGCACATCAGCAGATTTTTCACCTAGTCGACTCAGGGATTCGAAACAGCTACCTTTTGATTACTGGCCCAACGCTCTAACTGCTAGGCTAGGACATTAAATAGAAAAGGACAACATAAATATAAACGATAATCCTCATCACATCTGGAATTATATTTGACGAGCAAATCCTAAAGTCTGTTTTGGTCATTGGGGAAAAGATCTTGAAATTTGAACACTGATCACTGATCTGTGGTCATTTTAATGCACAAAGCTTAGATTCCCGTTGCCATGGATTTTGTTTTGAGACCACATCCCGGGAAGAAACAGAAGACTGTGGGTGGGGTACAGTACAATTCACAAGTAATCTAAAAATGACCTTTTTTTATATATTTTTTTATTTTTAAAAAGGACAAAGAAATGGCGAGAGAACACCAAAGCCTGACGCAATTACAGGCAAGAAATAGAAAATCGTCTCGTTTCCCATAGTCGCTTTTTGACTACCTACCCCCTGTTGTGTTTATGCCGTATTTACGCTCCGTTGCAAAGCTAATAAAAGATAAGCAATAATGATTGCTATTTAATTTGTCTGTGAATGAGAACTCCAAAACGGCAGCGGGAGCGAGGGGGAACTCGGCAGTTGCAGCCGGGAAATTATAAATAGTAAAAGCTAGAGAGCACAGGCTTGTTTGTTTTTGCTGAGGGGGGTTTAGAAAAGCTTGGTCCCCATGACAAGCACGACAGAAAACATAAAGACACTACGGGGACACGGATAAACAGAATTCGGTGAGAAGATGCTATTAGAAATTCGTTGTTTATGTTTCTCTTTCTGTGAAAGAAGTGAATTTGCATTTGAGGCTGATGTTTAGACTGCTGTTGTTGCTCGAGACATTTAATTTGGCTCAACCACACGCCTACTTCTATGCAAATTGTTTACAGAGGAAGATGACATTAAACTTGTCGTTCTGTCAATGGATCGTAACATTTCAATAATCCAAATTGGTGTCATGTGTAATTGCAGGATATCTGATACATATTTGTGTTGTGTTGCAGGCATCAGGACAGAACAAGATCTGTTTGTACGGCTAATAGACTCCATGACCAAACAGGTGAGCTTTCTCCTTACTCTGATCCCAGCCGTTCAACAGGTGACCAGGGAAGTGTGAACATTGTTTCCAGTAGCAGGGTTTCACTACGTATCATACTGCAAACCACCACCCATTTTGTACATAATGTAACATGAGTCAACCTATCCCACCTGGGATTTGAACCCATGAACACAGACACCCTTCAGTCATTTTACCCGCTGAGCTAAAGTGCTATCAATTTACAGTACCCCAGTGGCAAATAACTAGTCTTGACCAGTCAGGCTAGAAGACATAGGGCATCCTGGCTCCACCATACACTGTGCTGTACTGTATACTCCTTCCCATCCGCCCACCCTCCCATCCTGTCCCCAGCCCACCAGGCCCTCCCTGTCCCCAGCCCACCAGGCCCTCCCTGTCCCCAGCCCACCAGGCCCTCCCTGTCCCCAGCCCACCAGGCCCTCCCTGTCCCCAGCCCACCAGGCCCTCCCTGTCCCCAGCCCACCAGGCCCTCTCTATCCCCAGCCCACCAGGCCCTCTCTGTCCCCAGCCCACCAGGCCCTCTCTATCCCCAGCCCACCAGGCCCTCCCTGTGTCGCCATGTCAGGCTGTCACAGATCGATGCGGCAACGAGGTCCTCGACAAAGCGCCAGCCACGGAAACCAATCAATAGCCCTTAATGTGCTGCAGCGACGGCGCGCCGGAGACAATAATTCTGACAACAACACAAGGAGCTTTCTACCTCGGGTGCGCCACTCAAATCCCTCCCTCCTGCCTAGACTTGGACAGACAGACATGCAGACTTTGCATACTGTAGTGTGTCCACCCACAGAAAGGCAGCCATCTAGCAGCCAGAGGGGGGCCCATGTCTATTGATTGGCTGTTAGGAGCCCATTCTCAGACACTCCTATTGGCAAATTCAAACATATTACTGTATATAATGCATTTACCTGGAAGGCAGTATGTTGCACACAATAGGAATACAAATAATCTTCTTTTAATAGTGGATGTGTAGGAAAATATATCTGTTTGATATCCCCCTTCAGTCTGTCTTATCATCCTCAAAAAAGCAGAATCTTGACTCTCCTTTTTCGCCTTTTTCAACATGGTGGTATTACTCACGTATGTCCATGATATACCCCCATGAAAACTCCCAGACTAGCTCCAGGGGGTGGAGCGGCTACTTGAATCAGAAATGATGATGTATAAATATCGACCCGATACCCCCCCCCCCACACACACACCTCCTCTCCTCCCCACACACACTCCCACTCCCTTTCCCTGGTCCCTGTTGCAATCCCCACCCCTTCTGGCGAAATTGGCAGATTTTAATATAGAGGCTGGGAGGAATCAATAATGCAGAAGTGGTCGTTATCCTAAAAGTATTGTCCCCTTGGGGGGGTGTGTGTGTGTGTGTGCGTGTGTGTGGGGCAACTGACCACCTAGGTGGACGAGGTAGGGGTACGTCATTGTGAGTGGGATGGAGCACTCCCTCCCTCTCGTCCTCCCTTCATCCCTCTGACACAGGAGGTATAGAGAGAATGAAGGAGGGAACAGCTCCTCTCAGTGGTCATCCGTCATCCATGGCCGACATGGCAGCTCCAGTGAAGGATGCCCAGAGGGTGGTCTCTCTCTCTTACTGGGGCTCACACCGCCATCTGTCTGGGAGGGGTGGAGGGCCGGCCAGGCCGCTCTACACCACGTGGCTCTCCACTATGGCGGGGGGGGGGCGCTACTCCCTCATCGTCCCCCTCCACCATCTCTCCAGTCTAACCTCCTTTCTCTCCCTGTTAATATGATATGAAAGTTAGACCAAGCAGCGCTTGCACTAATAAAGTGTCATCCACTTCCATTGTAGATATTTAGCAGACACTGATAACGAACACGCGCACAAAGCCTTTCCAGTTATATGTAGTCACAACCTTTACAGGGCTATGATCGGATATTGTACAGGGAAAGCACAGGTTCAAGTCCAGGGACCCAAAGAAGACTAAACAAACAAATATCGGATGCTCTTTTCTTCTCCTCAGGCAATCCTCTACGAGGGCCAGGACAAAAACCCAGAGATGTGCCGTGTCCTTCTCACCCACGAGATCATGTGCAGGTGAGTGCCACTCTATTTAAAGGGATATTTCACCCCAAAATCTAATGAATGGACATGATTGGCACTATCTAAATTAATCTGGAATTGGGGTCTGCAGTTCTCCTGATGCATGTACAAGAATCTACACAACATGTACACATACCATCGACTCCAGGACATTTTATGGCAAAAATTGATGTTGGAGTGACTTTTCCTTTAAGGGATCAACACAAGGCTCAAGGTTAGTCCCATTGGTCAAAACCAGTTAATTTAATGCAACAAGAGGCATCCTTATTCCTCTGTGGGCCATCCCTTTTTGTGCTATATAGTCTTCTCTATACAGCCCTACAGGGTTGCTCTCATTAAATAAGTATAGTTGAATTGAATACCATGCTGAGTCATGTTGATGGGGGCTTCATGTGTTTGTGTGTGTTTTGATGGAGGTTGGCTGGGCGCAAGTCTGTAGGGCATTGGTTAGGGCCTGGTAGGAGTGAGTGTTAATTATGCAATACAGGAAGTGTGTTTGTGTTTGTGTGCTGCCTTGGACACTGGGGGTTGAGGAGTTTCAAGCCTTGGCCCACGAGAGCCCTCAGCTGGTTGTAGGAGTAAGGGAGGTTGGGAGGGAGGGAGGGAGGGGGTTGGGGTCGACACAGCCCTTTGCCTTTTCCATTGACTCAGTCATCCCTGTTGGAACCCAATTCCATATGCATCAACTGCTATTCAAGCAAAACCTTGATCTGGACGTTTCTAGGGCAAGACAATAGAGAGCATTTACCTGTGAGAAGGCAATTGTTGATTAGTTGAATCAATAATTCAGCTAAGTGTTTAAACACAGTGCTGGAAGAATGCTGATTTGCTTCACCATGGAAACCCTCCGTTTGTTATTTTGATTGAATCAGGGTCTAAGTCACTCATCTTATGACCTAGCTGGGGAATCCATATCGGAGGGTTGTCTCCTGGTTATCTCATGCATCTTGTTTCACATTTCAAAGCCAATTTCAAACAGTGCATGGAGGAACATTTCACTCTTCAACATTTAGTTGAAAAATGGTCGATACTGAAAATGTGGGGACTTCTTTGAGTGACGGACCCATTGTCTCCTCCTTGGAGATCCCCTCTGATACGTCGCTTCATTTTCCTAATGACGGTTCCACTTGGCGTCGGTCATTACGTGATTGAGTGTGATTATTAACCATCCTTCCCCTGATGAATGCCGTGTTTCCATTGGCTAATGAGAAGGGGATGAGAGAGATGCGCTCTCTTTCTTCATCTATCTCGATCCCCCCCCCCGGTCTCCCAGGTGACAGGGACGTGATGGCTGAGGTGTCTTTATCTAGTCCCGTGTGGTGTTGCAGCCTGGCTCGCTGCCGTATAAAGTAACACACTCAACCAGCAGTGGAAGTATACTGTAGCAGCTGGTAGGGACCCTCTCCGGCATGGCCATGTGGTCCCTGGTGGTGGCTTTGAGACTTGTCCCTTTGTCCAGAACTCTCTGAAGATGAAGAGTAGTTCCCTCATCATAGAGTTAAAAGCACTGAACCTATTGGACGGTTTGACAATTTCAAATATTTGCAATGAGTTCATTCGTCTTTAATTAGATAGACATGACGACATTGTAGATTGTAGGATCAAATCTAGTGATATTTAAAAATACTGTGAAAAAAAAGTGATATTTAAAGTTATTTAAAACACTGTACATAAAGGGCCTCCCTTTATGTACAGTGTTTTAAATAACTTTAAATATCACTTTTTTTTCACAGTATTTTTTAAATATCACTACTTGACACACACACAAATATCAACTTAACCATGTCAGTAGTTGATTAGCAAGTACAACACAGCACTCTTTCATTTGAGACTGGCTCTTCCAAAACCACCAAATGGGGCTTTGTGGTAGTCAGTTGGCGTGGGCCAGTCATCGGAGGACTGTGTTATGGGTACACAGGCTAGCCAGGACTGGGCTCTGTGCGCCAGCCCCGGTGCCAGGCTGGAAGAGGGCACGTTGTGTGAGAAAGGCTTGCCACGGGCGTCCTCTCCCAGCCAAGCCGGCTGTCTGCCTGCCGTCCTGCCGCATATCATTAGGTCTGGCTGTGGCCCTCATGTTTGGGCTGGGTAATTACAGCACTTGCCCTTTGAAAACAAGCCCTCCATTGACAGCCATTCACTGTGTGCGCATCTTATCACAGGCCTGTGATCCAACAGACTGGCTCTGTTCTCCATCCCTCTGATGCCCGTCTTCAGGTTCCTCAGGGAGCCTTTGAAGGCTTCTCTTGTTTTTTAAAGCTAAACTCTGATAGTTCAGCTTCGAACACTCCTTTTTTTAGTGCTTAAGTAGATTCCACTTGTGGGGATCATTTGAAGTATGCCTGGCTGACTGAAGGGACAATGATAATGATGCTAGTGACCAGCCAAGGCATGCTGCCCATCTTGGGATAAAACTGGCATTCCAGGCTCACTTCTTATTGTAGATTTGGTGTGGGTCCTTTTTGCTAGATTGACAAATCATCAAGTTGGCCTCTCTGGTTTCGTTGCTGCGGCGCTCACTGGACCAGCACTGCTCATGCTCAGTACTATTTGTCAGCTGTAGCTGAAAAAAACATAGTAACGCTGACTGGATATCCAGTCTAGTTGTTTTGTGGGACTCGTCTGACTTACTGGCCTGTGTTCTCAGTCATTAGCTAGCCAGGGTGTTAGCCAGTTTGGGCCCGGGGGGAAACGTCATTAAGGCGATATTGTGGACGCTCAGCCAAGGTTTGTTTTCGTGTGCGAAGGGCCCCGGGTCCCCCGAGGGGCCTGGCAGTGCTCCTGGGGTCCAGTTTGTTTATAACACTTTCTCAGTTTGAGGAGGTTGTCACCACAGCAGCACCATTGGGTTTCCAATGCTAATTGGTCTCCTGGAACTTTGCTAATGGTTCCAAGTAGCTGGGGGAATAAATTATTGTGTTGCGTTCTATGGCAACAGTCACACACAAAGACCAGGCAAAAAAAACAGTACTTAGTTTATGTTTTTCTTCTACTTAGAGATCAAATGGTGTGATAAATGATTCATAAAATGGGTTAATTTGGCATTCGGTGGCTCGGTTTTAAGCTTGTTTGTCAAATGGCAATGTGATTCATGACAGCATGGGTGAGTGTGTGAGCATAATTGGTCCTCGGCAGGTCATGCAATATGAATAATTTTGAAGAATAAGAGGGTTGGTTTAGAATAACAGATTTATATTTCAAATGGGACCTTAGTTACCGTTAACAACCCGCAGAATCAGGACTCCCATTTCAATTTCACATCGCAGTGTTAGAGGCGTCACTACAGACCCAGGTTCGATCCCTGGCTGTATCACAACAGGCGTCCCATAGGGTGGTACACAATTGACCCAGCGTCGTCCGGTTTAGGGGAGGGTTTGGCCGGGGTAGGCTGTCATTGTAAATACGAACTTGTTCTTAACTGACTAGCCTAGTTAAATAAAATACATTTGAGTCACTGCATGAAACAAACAATTTTGAATGTAAATGTACAAAAGGCGTATATTGAATCCAAATTCATTTTCTGAATGCAATGTAATTGACACTGAATGGACTGCTAAACTACTAGAAAGTATACTACTACCACTACCAACAAATGGAAAAACTGAAAAACTCTCTTTGCACTGTGCTATTGTTACACTAGACTGAATCAGAATGATTGGGAAACTGATCCTCATTGTCCACCATTGCATGGCGACCAACCAGAAGAGCACATTTGGCTGAATTCACACCCACTTTTCTGAAACGGCATGCCACCACATGAGCAGTTGGGCAGGGGCAGAGGGGCAGTGGCACAGACCTGGGCAAGGCCAGGGTGGCCATGGCGGTGTGGCAGGGGTGATGGCACGGGGGCAGGATGGAGGTGGCTCAGCACCGGGCCAGCCATCTCTGGGCGCTGTCCAAACTGTCAGCGAGTCACTGAGTGACCTTGGCTGGAGCCCTGCCCAGCTGGAGCGTGGGTCGAGGTGGGGGGATGGGGGAGAAGGGGGACAGCAGATTGCACATGGTTCCTCTCTGACTCCATAGTCCGCTGTATGCCCATTATTACCAGAGACCGTCCAACAACTCTAGTAACAAATGATAGTAAATGTTTTTAGTAAACCTAAGTGTGATAGCGAATAGTGTCTTTTGTGTTTTTTTTCCTAGTCGTTGTTGTGACAAGAAGAGCTGTGGAAACCGCAACGAGACGCCCTCCGACCCAGTCATCATTGACAGGTAAGGACACACTCCTTTTGTTCCACGTCTTTCTTTCACAGCCACAAAGCAGGCAAGCAGTGGGACCATGCAGGTAAGCAGGACCAAGCCTTCGTGGTTGTGGCTATCATTGGGCCTGTCAGGCTGGCTGGGGTATACTGACCTCCTCCAAAAGGACAGTAGTGGCCTCTGAGGGCACACGGGTCATTACCAAATCCATGTTGGCTCGTTAGACTGAGCTTGGAGAATGGCCAGGGGACAGGAGAGCTGGAAGCTTGGAAACCAGTGATCCACATATACAGAGTCACAACAAACACACACACACACACACACACGCACACACACGCACACACACACACGCACACACACACACGCACATGCACACACACACACACACACACACACACACACACAAACACACGCATACATATACATATAAACACACACATACACACAGACATGTCTTCTTACCTCTTGCTGCCTGTGTTAGGAGTAACAGTCCAAATCTACAGAGATCATGTCACACCTTGTTTTCCTAGATCAGGTTAAGATCTCAGTAAATCTCATACTATTCTCTTTAGTCAGACCTCTAGCCAGGATTGGGGAGGAGTAACAGATTACCCCCCCAAAAAAACGGTAGCTGTAATCCCTTACTTTACCAGCAAAAATATTGTAATCACATTACAGATATTTTTCAAAAACAATATGATTACTTATAGGATTACTTTTACATTCAGAAAGGATGTTTGAGTAAAAATCTTTGACCTGATTTTTTGACTTGATCTGTGTTTTCTCAATGACATTTGAATCAGCATTGGAAAAAGTTCTTCCTGAACGAGTCTGACCACAAGTTAGAGACCACTATGATTGACACCAAATGTGTTGAATGGATCGCGTGAACAGAACAGGAATAGGCTTTTTTTTAGGCTACAGTCCAAGCTATGTCTTCCAATGGTGTGACTGCTGTTGCTATCCAAAGATTATCCAACTTGAATAAATGTTTGGAGGACAAAAGCAGTGGTGTATCCTACGGGCGATACGGATATCACTTATTTACATCTCACATTAATGTGAATCACACTACCGCTCTCTCGTTTAGCTATTTGCACCTTAGGCTTCGGATTATGGTGGTTGTGGATGGCTGTTTACAATTGTATTTGTGTATTTTATCCCAATAATGGTTCAATTGAAGAAGCTTAAGCTGCCTATCAATCATTGTTTTTGTGACCAGTGGACAGCCAGTGAAAAATGAGCTCTTGCAACAGCTGCATAGTGCAGACCTTTTTTGACTGCAACCGCCAACCACAGGAGCCCGCTGTCAATGTAAATGACCTGCTGCCGCTCTGCTAATCATCAGATGGGGGGAGGAGAAGAGGTAGGGGGCCCATGTGGGTAACTGGGGGGCCCTGCCTTGGTTGGGTAACTGATTCAGGGCCGGCCCTAGCCTTTTGAGGGCCCTAAGTGAGATTTGGATGAGGCCCCCCCCCCCACCTCGCGGGCAAAACACTTTAGTCACCCCCTTCTTGACAGCAGAGAGAAAGCTAATTACCTGCAATTCTACACATTTTGCTATGACTTATGCCATATTAATGATATCTGAGTGACAGTGACTAACAACAGCAATGGGGGCCCCCTCGAGGTCAGGGCCCCTGGGCACATGCCCTGTGTGGCATGTCAGTATTTGGTATTCAGCCATGGTTAATAAAAGTTTAGATAGCAGGCTAGACTATTTTACAAATCTAAAAATTGTTAGCTGACAAGGCTAATTGAGTGACTATCAGTAACTGACATTGCACCTTGTGTATCTTTCTATTCTAACTCTTAACAGTAAGCTGAGACCCCGACTGAATGTAAAAAAAACATATATATGCTCAGGTAAAACAATTTGGCTAATCTATATTTCCATATTTCCAAGTCCTATTCTTGAAGATCAAGAGGTATTAAATTAATTGGAATGACTGTAAATCTGACAGACTTTGGATTTTAATGTAAAGATATTACCTAGCTAATATATTATTATCTGTAGTAGAAAGCAATGGGTTAGAAGAAGCCTACATAACCAACCCATAAAGTAAAATACCACCTCCATTTAAGGCCAACAATGTAAACTCTAACACTGATTTATCCTGCAGTAGATGTCGTTCAATTGGTGATATTAATTTGTGTGTCCTTCTAATACCTCTTAAAGGGAAAGTAATCTAAAAGTAGCTGAAAGTAATCAGATTATGTTACTGAGTTTGGGTAATCAAAAAGGTACGTTACTGATTGCAATTTTGAACAAGTAACTAGTAACTAATGGATTACATTTAGAAAGTAATCTACCCAACTCTGAGCACATACGATTACAATGATGATACTTTCAACCAGTAAACACACACACACCCCAGTGATGATCAGTGTCGTTTAAAATGAAGGAGGACTATTATGTTTTTAACGAGCATGGCCTTATTTCTATTACAGCATATTGGATGACTGTCATTCATATTCCATTCACCCAGTTCAATGTAACATCGATAGGTTTAGGCTACTACATGATACTCGAATATTCCCGATACCCATCATGAGGTTGCTACAACCTAGCCTGTGAATGAAAGTTTACAACATAGGTGCACACAGGGGATTGCCTTCATCGAGCTGATCTAGGGCGTAATCATTAGTCCAACAGTTGCAAACAAGAGCTTCTATTGGACAAATTCAGGTATGTTTGTTCTGTTTGCTTCCGTTTAAGAAATGTTTTTCAACAGAATCGGCGGAATGAATACACCACTGATCACACGTCAACACAGTTCACTTTCATAGCAGCCACGTTGTATTCCTTCAGGCACGTTGTATTCCTGCAGCGTTCTCCTCCTCTCACCTTTTCCCTTCACTTGTAGACTTCAGTGCACAACACATCAGCTCTGACCAGGGAAAAAAAAAATCCAAGCCAAACCATATCATAACCGCTACACACAGCCTAAATCGCTGTCACCATATTTGCTCAAATAATGTCATTGTCAACATACAGTAGCTAATAGAACTAACGTGTTACTATACCCGCTACAATCATGCAGTAACGTTACAGTGTATAGTCAGTAAGCAGGTCAGCACTTACAACGGTGGGCCCCGGTGGCAATAAATTAGTCAAACTGAAAGCTTACCTTGACTTAGGAGAGTTCCAGTGTTGTGGTGTTGGATAGTCATAGCCAACTAGTTAACATAGAATCCCCCTGTTTGAGTCGAGTGTTTGAGTAGCCTAAACTAGCTAGCTGCATTTGCTAGCTAAGTGAATGTGAGATCAAAAAAATATCTCTCTCGCTTCTCCTTCATTTTGAAGAATTTAATATGTTTAAAACCGCTCAACTATTGTCTTTCTCTCTACTCACCACATTTTATTCACTGCAGTGCTAGCTAGCTGGAGCTTATGCTTTCAGTACTAGATATATTTACTGATCCTTTGATTGGGTGGACAAAATGTCAATTCATGCTGCAAGAGCTCTGATAGGTTGGAGGACGTCCTCCGGAAGTTGTCATAATTACTATGTAAGTCTATGGAAGTGTTTGAGAACTATGAGCCTCTTAGGTTTTGTATTGAAGTCAATTTACCCAGAGGAGGATGGAAACTAGCTATCCTCTGGCTACACCATGGTGCTACACTACAGAGTGCTGTTGAGGCTATTATAGACCTTAATTGCAAAACAGTGTGTTTTAATCAATTATTTGGTGATGTGAATATATTTAGGATAGTTTTATCAAAAAGGATAGGAGGATGGTCCTCCCCTTCCTCTTCTGAGGACCCTCCACTGCCACACACATGCAGGACTTGTCACATTTGTCGTATAGAGACCAAGGCACAGCGTGATATGAATACATTCTTCTTTTAATAAAGAAAGAACACTAAACAAACGTGCCGCTATATAGAACAAGTGCTGACATGCAACTACACATAGACAATAACCCACCAAACCAAAATGGAAAATGGCAACCTAAATAGGATCCCCAATCAGAGACAACGATAAACAGCTGTCTCTGATTGGGAACCAATTCAGGCCACCATAGACCTACATATACCTAGACATACTAAAACCCCATAGATATACAAAAAGCCTAGATAGGGAAAACACCTAGACAATACAAAAACTAAACCAACCACCCTTCTCACACCCTGACCTAACCAAAATAATAAAGAAAACAAAGATAACCAAGGTCAGGGCGTGACAGGACTACGCACCACACACACTTGCATGCATCACAAAAATACATATCCAGTCCCAATAGACATATCCTCGGGTAGAAATCTGCAGGAATGTCCATGTGCCACATCCTCAACTAAAGTGTGTGTGTTAGTGGTCCCCCCCCCCCCCCCCCCGCTACATCGCTACGCTCGTTACACCCCACCCAAACAATTCCAAAATGTTTACCAGCGACAAGCCTGGCTCATGATTTAGTGCCGGACTGCCCATATCACTGCATTTTAGTGCCCTATTAAGAGATACAGGATTTATGGGGACGCAGCCTCAAGCTACTTAACCAACAGATAAAACAGTTAGCCAGGGTGGGTGGAGGGTTGCTATTGGTGACCCGCGATGCAAATCACCCCTATCAGTCGCCACTGTAAAGTGGTTAATGCCGGCAATTCATGGCCCCTTCCCTACACACACACACACACACACACAAGCGCCTCTGTTTCAAATGATCCGTAGACCCTGTAAATCAAACTCTGATTCTGCTCTGCATCTTTTACCACCTCTCCTCGGATTATCACTAACACACACACACACACATTATTAAATGTATGCAAGTGCACACACACTCCCTATATAGCAAGCATTTGAATATAAAATGGTGAAATTGCAGGAACTTTATTTAGTTTGGTGACAATGTCCTCTTTCTCTCGTGATCATTATACATTACTCATGTCTTATGCACGTCTTACATGCCTTCTCTATGACATGTCACATTCGACATACACACTTGCGCCTATAACCAGCATAAGGGACGGGTAGGGGATACATTTGGTTGGCAGACAAAATGGGGGTTGCACTCTGAGGTGGGACCTCCATCTAAAACCAGGAAGCAGTTTGTTTCCAGTGCTGCCATTTAATGGGGGAAATTGTGCCGAGGCAAGCAGAAAGCTCCAATGGGGCGTGGTGAAATATTGGCTTGTGGCCATTAAAACAGGTGTTATTACAAGCTAATATTGCAATTAGATGGCCGGGCCAGTTCCATGAGTGGGACCATAAATTCCCAGAGACTGTCAGAGCTTACTGGGGGACCAGTGGCTAATTACTCAGTATAGACCACACGGGCCCTAACCCCTCCTTGTCTCCTCCTATCTCCCATCACCCTCTTACCTTAATGGATCTGCTGGACACGGGAGTCATACCCTTCTCTCCCCACCCCCCCCCACCCCTCATAGCTTTCCATGATCTGTTCTATAGTACTAACCACTAGCCATCCCCTACAGTCTGTGAATGGACATTTGTTTAGGGCTGTCTCTGTTGGTGTCGGTTACTGTTTATGAGTGGCTTGGGAAGCTGTCCATCATTGGTTGGACCAGTCGATGGGGAGTTATGAAAGCTCTCCTGGAAATAGATCTCATATACTGTACATATTGAAGCCTCCTCGTTTTTCATATGATCAGTATTACACTGGAGATTTAAAGCAAAAGTCATGTCATCTATCAGGTGCAGACATCTGTTAACGTGTGGATATACACTGAGTGTACAAAACATTAGGAACACCTTCCTAATATTGAGTTGCACCCCCCCACTTTGCCCCCAGAACAGCCTCAATTCGTCGAGGCGTGGACAACAAGGTGTCGAAAGGGATGCTGGTCAAATCAAATGTATTTGTCACATACACATTGTTAGCAGATGTTAATGCGAGTGTAGCGAAATGCTTGTGGTCCATGTTGACTCTAATACTTCCCACAGTTGTGTCAAGTTGACTGGATGTCCTTTGGGGGGTGAACCATTCTTGATACAGATGTGAAAAACGCAGCATCATTGCAGTTCTTGATACACTCAAACCGGTGCGCCTGGCACCTACTACCATACCCAGTTAAAAGGCACAGAGGTCTTGCCAATTCACCCTCTGACTGGCACACATACACAATCAATGGCTCAATTGTCTCAATGCTTAAAAATCATTCTTTAACCGTTCTCATCCCCTCCATCTACACTGATTGAAGTGGATTTTCACAAGTGACATTAATAAGGGAGCATAGCTTTCAGCCAGATTCACCTGGTCAGTCTGTCACGGCAAGAGCAGGTGTTCCTAATGTTTTGTCCACTCAATCTGTGTGGACGGGTATTAGCGAACACCAATATTTATGTGTGTATGCATGCATGCACGTTTCCAGGCGCTGGACTGACTGACAACCTCCAGTGAGGGTTAACTCTGCGGGGGGTGATGGGGTTATCAGCCTCCCCGGACTCTTTCCAGCAATCGCAGCCTATTGATCGGCCAGTGAGCACATCAGAGCCGGCCAGATTAAGAGTATAGATTTACAATAAAAGCAGGACATTACTCGGCAGCCCGGGTAGAAATTGAAAGAAGAAAAAAAGATGAGGTTCTGGAAGTGGGATGGTGGGATGAGTCAGGGCCAAGAGAGAGGAAGGGTTGCCAGGTTGGGGGGTGGGATGGTGGGATGAGTCAGGACTGAGAGAGAGGAAGGGGTTGCCAGGTTGGGGAGTGGGATGGTGGGATAAGTCAGGGCTGAGAGAGAGGAAGGGGTTGCCAGGTTGGGGGGTGGGATGGTGGGATGAGTCAGGACTGAGAGAGAGGAAGGGGTTGCCAGGTTGGGGAGTGGGATGGTGGGATAAGTCAGGGCTGAGTGAGAGGAAGGGGTTGCCAGGTTGGGGGGTGGGATGGTGGTATGAGTCAGGACTGAGAGAGAGGAAGGGGTTGCCAGGTTGGGGAGTGGGATGGTGGGATGAGTCAGGGCTGAGAGAGAGGAAGGGGTTGCCAGGTTGGGGGGTGGGATGGTGGTATGAGTCAGGACTGAGAGAGAGGAAGGGGTTGCCAGGTTGGGGAGTGGGATGGTGGGATGAGTCAGGGCTGAGAGA